>NC_057801.1:12922700-13060564 GCF_018294505.1 Triticum aestivum | reverse complement strand
CTATCTCCTGGCCTCCTCGAGGATCTTCTGACGTAAACTCCATGTCTCCAGGATGATATTATTCCCAAAAATAATGCTGCCGAAGGTTTCATTCCGTTTGGACTCCATTTGATATTCCTTTTCTTCGAAATACTGAAACAGGCAATAAAACAGCAATATGGGTTGGGCCTCCGGTTAATAGGTTAGTCCCAAAAGTAATATAAAAGTGTATAATAAAGCCCATATTCATTCAAAACAGATAATAAAATAGCATGAATGCTTCATAAATTATAGATACATTGGAGACGTATCAGCATCCCCAAGCTTAATTCCTGCTCGTCCTCGAGTAGGTAAATGATAAAGAAAGAATTTATGAAGTGTGAATGCTAGAGGTGCACAAGTTTGATCAATGATAATTTCAATCACCTTTACTAGCATCATTATATGTCATAATAGTAGTTCATCTCATAAAACTATTCATAATCAAGTAACAAGTTATTCACATGTTAAAGCATAGACCATAAACTTTCTTGAAAACTAGCAAACTTCATTCTTAGTCATCAAACAATTGCAATTCATCTTATTTTTAGGAAGAGTCTATGTCAGAGCTTTGATTTAGCAAACTTCATATACTCAACTATCATATAGTCTTCTACAATTGCTAACACTCACGCAATACTTGTGGTTATGAAGTTTTAATTAGACACAGAGAAAGATTGGGGCTTATAATGTTTCCTCCAAACGTATTCACCTTTGGTGATGTCAACAATAATAGTTCATGCTAACGTACATCCAATTGGATATATATATCAGGATCACCCCAACACAAAGTGCTAGCCAAAGGATAAAATTAAAAAGGGAAAGGTGAAGATCACCTTGACTCTTGCATAAACTAAATGACATAAAGTAAAAGATAGGCCCTTCGCAGTGGGAAGCAGGGATTTGCAGAGGTGCCAGAGCTCGATTTTGAAATAGTGATAAATAATTTTGAGAGGTATGATCTCATTGTCAATATAACAACCAAGAGTTCCCAATATCTTCCATACTACATACATTATAGGTGGTTCCCAAACAGAATGGTAAAAGTTTTTACTCCCCCTCCACCAACAATCATCAATCCATGACTTGCCCAAAACAACGGGTGCCTCCAACTAACATCAAACCTGGGGGAGTTTTGGTTGCAATTATTTTGATTTGATTTTGATCTTTTTGATCATGGGACTGGGCATCCCGGTTACCGCCACTTTCTTGTGAATGAGGAGCGGAGTCCACTCCTCTTGAGAATAACCCACCTAGCATGGAAGACACTGACAGCACCTAGTTGCTACACGAGAAATTTGGGCATACAAAACAGATTATAATTTGAAGGTTTAGAGTTTGGCACATGCAAATTTACTTGGAACGGCAGGTAAATACCGCATATAGGTAGGTATGGTGGACACTCATGGCAGAAACTGGGTTTAAGGATATTGGATGCACAAGCAGTATTCCCGCTTAATACATATATTTAGACTAGCAAGGTGAGAAAGGCAAGCTCAACATGTTTGAATGATCCATGACAATATACTTTAACTGAGATGTGAGAAAACATAACCCATTACGTTGTCTTCCTTGTCCAACATAAACTCTTTAGCATGTCATACTTAATGAGTGCTCACAATTATAAAAGATGTCTATGATAATATATTTATATTTGAAATCTCTCTTCCTTCCAATATTCTTTCATGAATTGTTCAAATGACCAATATAATGCTTGCTAACCTCCAATAAATTACTACCTCTACTTCTTAGATGTGAAGTCATTACTCCCAACAGGGTAAGCATATGAAACATATATAATTTTAGATTTATGACATTCAACTCATTCAACCATTTACTCATAGGATATAAGTGAAGCACAAGAGTAAATGAAAGACTACTCCAAAAAGGTATAAGTGAAGATCAATGAGCAGCTAAATAATTATGCAACTATGTGAAGACTCTCTCTCAATTAAGAATTTCAGATCTTGGTATTGTATTCAAGAAGCAAGAAAAACAAAACAAAATGACATTGCAAGGATAGCACAACTCATGTGAAGAAGCAAAAACTTAGGCTCAACCGATACTAACCGATAGTTGTTGAAGAAGAAAGGTGGGATGCCTACCGGGGCATCCCCAAGCTTTAGATGCTTGAGACTTCTTGAAATATTATCTTGGGGTGCCTTGGGCATCCCCAAGCTTGAGCTTTTGTGTCTCCTTAATTCCTTTCATATCATGGTTTCTCTTTTTATCAAAAGCTTCATTCACACCAATACTCAACAAGAACTCGTGAGATAGGTTAGTATAAAATAATGCAAAACCTTATCATTTTATACTATAAAAAATTACTAACATTATTATTCAACATTTCATACTAAATATCTCTGCATATTTAATACTCCTATCCTCAAATGGAAACATTAAACAAGCAAGCATATGCAAACAATGCAAACATAACAGCAATCTGCCAAAACAGTATAGTCTGTAAAGAATGCAAGATTCATCATACTTACCTAACTCCAAAAATTGTAAGAAAAATACTACGCTGTAAAAGATTTATCAGATCTCATTATGTAAAAATATTCAACAATATATCATTCTCTGACTTTTCTAGGGAAATTTTGCAACAGCGGTAAACTTTTCTGTTTTGAAACAACAACATGTATACTAGAAAAATAAGCATGGTAAAGGCTATCCTTGACATTTTTATTGAAAATGTAGATGCAAAACATTAGTCTACATAAATCAAGCAAATACTAACAAAAGAAAATGATGCTCCAAGCAAAACACATATCATGTGGTGAATAAAAATATAGCTCCAAGTAAAGTTACCGATGAACGAAGACGGAAGAGGGGATGCCTTTTGGGGCATCCCCAAGCTTAGGATCTTGGTTGTCCTTGAATATTACCTTGGGGTGCCTCGGGCATCCCCAAGCTTAGGCTCTTACCACTCCTTATTCCATAGTCCATCGAATCCTTACCCAAAACTTGAAAACTTCAACCACACAAAACTCTACACAAAACTCATAAGCTCCGTTATTATAAGAAAATAAATCACCACTTAGGTACTGTAATGAACTCATTCTAAATTCATATTGGTGTAATATCTACTGTATTCTAACTTCTCTATGGTTCATACCCTTACATACTAGCCATAGATTCATCAAAATAAGCAAACAACACAATGAAAACAGAATCTGTCAAAAACAGAACAGTCTGTAGTAATATGTATCAAACGTATACTTCTGGAACCCCAAAAATTATGAAATAAATTGGTGTACCTGAGGAATTTGTCTATTAATCATCTGAAAAAATAATCAACCTAAAATCACTCTCCAGTAGAAAAATGGCAGCTAATCTCGTGAGCGCTAAAGTTTCTGTTTTTCACAACAAGATCATAAAGACTTCACCCAAGTCTTCCCAAAGGTTCTACTTGGCAATTTATTGAAACAAAAAGCTATAAAACATGATTACTACAGTAGCATAATCATGTGGAAACATAAAAACAGTAAGGATAAATATTGGGTTGTCTCCCAACAAGCGCTTTTCTTTAATGCCTTTTTAGCTAGGCATGATGATGACAATGATGCTCACATAAAAGATAAGATTTGAAACATAATGGGAGCATCATGAATAATATGACTAGCACATTTAAGTCTAACCCACTTCCTATGCATAGGTATTTTGTGAGAAAACAACTTATGGGAACAATAATCAACTAGCATAGGAAGGCAAAACAAGCATAACTTCAAGAATTTCAGCACATAGAGAGGAAACTTGATATTATTGCAATTCCTACAAGCATATGTTCCTCCCTCATAATAATTTTCAGTAGCATCATGAATTAATTCCACAATATAACCAGAACCTAAAGCATTATTTTCATGATCTACAAGCATAGAAAATTTATTACTCTCCACATAAGCAAATTTCTTCTCATGAATAATAGTGGGAGCAAACTCAACAAAATAACTATCATATGAGGCATAATCCAATTGAAAACTAAAATCATGATGACAAGTTTCATGGTTATCATTATTCTTAATAGCATACAAGTCATCACAATAATCATCATAGATAGCAACTTTGTTCTCATAATCAATTGGAACCTCTTCCGAAATAGTGGAATCATCACTAAATAAAGTTGTCACTCTTCCAAATCCACTTTCATATTCATCACAATAAGATCCATCATCCTCCAAAATAGTGGGATCAATACTACCTAAAGTTTACACTCTTTCAAACCCACTTTTATCAATATAATCATCATAAATAGGAGGCATGCTTTCATCATAAAAAATTTGCTCATCAAAACTTGGGGGACAAAAAATATCATATTCATCAAACATAGCATCCCCAAGCTTTTGGCTTTGCATATCATTAGCATCATGGATATTCAAGGAATTCATACTAACAACATTGCAATCATGCTCATCATTCAAAGATTTCATGCAAAACATTTTATAGACTTCTTATTCTAGCACTTCAGCACAATTTTCCTTACCATCATTCTCACGAAAGATATTAAAAAGATGAAGCGTATGAGACAAACTCAATTCCATTTTTTATAGTTTTCTTTTATAGACTAAACTAGTGATAAAACAAGAAACAAAAAGATTCGATTGCAAGATCTAAAGATATACCTTCAAGCACTCACCTCCCCGGCAACGGCGCCAGAAAAGAGCTTAGTTGACGGGGTGTGAGTACCGTTTACCTAGCCTCCCCAACAACGACGCCAGAAAAGAGCTTGGTGTCTACTACACAACCTTCTTCTTGTACACGTTGTTGGGCCTGCAAGTGCACAGGTTTGTAGGACAGTAGCAAATTTCCTTCAAGTGGATGACCTAAGGTTTATCAATCCATAGGAGGCGTCAGATGAACATGGTCTCTCTCAAACAACCCTGCAACCAAATAACAAAGAGTCTCTTGTGTCCCCAACACACCCAATACAATGGTAAATTGTATAGGTGCACTAGTTCGGCGAAGAGATGGTGATACACGTGCAATATGGATGGTAGATAAAGGTATTTGTAATCTGAAATTATAAAAACAGCAAGGTAACTAATGATAAAAGTGAGCGTAAACGGCATTGCCATGGTAGGAAACAAGGCCTAGGGTTCATACTTTCACTAGTGCAAGTTCTCTCAACAATAATAACATAGATAGATCATATAACAATCCCTCAACATGCAACAAAGAGTCACTCCAAAGCCACTAATAGCAGAGAACAAACATAGAGATTATGGTACGGTACGAAACCACCTCAAAGTTATTCTTTCGGATCAATCTATAAAAGAGTTCGTACTGGAATAACACCTTAAGACACAAATCAACCAAAACCCCAATGTCACCTAGATACTCCATTGTCACCTCAAGTATCCGTGGGCATGGTTATACGATATGCATCACACAATCTCAGATTCATTTATTCAACCAACAGAAAGTACTTCAAAGAGTGCCCCAAAGTTTCTACCGGAGAGTCAAGAACGTGTGCCAACCCCTATGCATAGGTTCATGGGTGGAACCCGCAAGTTGGTCACCAAAACATACATCAAGTGGCACATGATATCCCATTGTCACCACAGATAAGCACGACAAGACATACATCAAGTGTTCTCATAAAAGACTCAATCCGATAAGATAACTTCAAAGGAAAAACTCAATTCACCACAAGAGAGTAGAGGGGGAGAAACATCATAAGATCCAACTACAATAGCAAAGCTCGGGATACATCAAGATCGTGCCATATAGGGAACACGAGAGAGAGAGAGAGAGAGAGATCAAACACATAGCTACTGGTACATACCCTCAGCCCCGAGGGTGAACTACTCCCTCCTCGTCATGGAGAGCGCCTGGATGATGAAGATGGACACCGGTGAAGGATCTCCCCTCTGGCAGGGTGCCGGGAAGGGATCCCGAGAGGTTTCTGGTGGCTAGAGAGGCTTGCGGCGGCGGAACTCCCGATCTATCTTGATATTCGATATTTTTAGAGTACGTAGGATTATATAGGCGAAAGAAGTCGGCCGGGAGGTGCTCGAGGGGCCCACGAGATAGGGGGGCGCGCCTAGTGGGGGGGGGCCCTCTATCTGCTGGCCTCCTCGAGGATCTTCTGACGTAAACTCCAAGTCTCCAGGACGATATTCTTCCCAAAAATAACACTGCCGAAGGTTTCATTCCGTTTGGACTCCGTTTGATATTCCTTTTCTTCGAAATACTAAAACAGGCAATAAAACAACAATATGGGCTGGGCCTTTGGTTAATAGGTTTGTCCCAAAAGTAATATAAAAGTGTATAATAAAGCCCATAATCATTCAAAACAGATAATAAAATAGCATGAATGCTTCATAAATTATAGATACGTTGGAGACGTATCATCCATCAACAAGTTCCTGTCACCAGTCATGTGGTTCGTGCATCCACTATCGAGGACCCACTCGGTAGCATTAGGTTGTTCAACCTTCAGATGAATTAGTGCAAGTTACGAACTCATATACTTCATCAGTGAAGAATATGATATCAATTTCATCAATAATATCAGATATATAGCAATAGTAATATGAGGACGTGAGAAATGAGTAATTCATTTCTTCATGATTAGCTTGCGTCCATTCAAGCACATTCAGGTCTCCAGCAGTTTCTCCAGACGATTAAGTTCGTGTGGAGACCCGACCCTGCATAAGAGATTAGTTCTTTTTCTTCACCACCCACATCTGAAGGGGTGGCAAAGAGTTCATAATTCCGCGAGCTCCATATGAAAAAGATGGCATTGAAACCAGTGCACTTCGTTTCACAGAAGAGTGGTTAGGGTAAGCATATGAATAAGCAGAGAAATTCTTCGAGGACTTATGAACATAATGATTTGAAAAATAATGCTCATATTCATAGCCTTTAGACTTTCTCTGCGAAACAAAAGTGTTAGCACGATGATGTTCATATGAGGCTTTTGATCCACGTGAGGAATTTGATCCATATGAAGAATTTGGTCCATATGAGGACTCGGATCCACGTGAAGATTTTGATCCATAAGAAGAATTTGATCTGGGTTTCCTATTCTTCATGGGAGGTGTTAGGATGACATTCACCTAAAGATTTTCAATGCATCTTTTAGGAACCCAGATTTTCTTCATAGGGGGACCACTTCTATAGTTAGTTCCAACAAATCGAGCAAATACTTCACCATTCTGATTCTTAAACAGTTTATAGTTGGAGTCAAATGACTCATCATAGGAATATGAAGAATCACGGGTAAAGCTAGATAAAGTGCATGGATCTACATGCGGTCCTTTTGCAGCAACCCATGAGGTTTTAGGATACTACTCAGGTTTCTAGTAGGTCCCATCAGCATTGAGTTTCCTCTCAAAGGCAATACCCTCTTTCCTAGGGTTCCTATTCAAGATCTGCTTTTTAAGCACATCACATAGAGTCTGATGCCCTTTGAGGCTTTTGTAAATGCCTGTCACATACAATTCCTTCAGACCTGCATTATCGTCAGTGATTCTTGTGGTATCCTCAGATGAGGAAATTGTGACCACAGAGACAATTGAAGAATTTGCAGCAGTAGAAGCATTTGAACATTCAGGTGATGAATTAGCAGATTCATGTTCAATGCATTTAAGACATGGTGGAATAAATTCTTCCTGAGCGGAACCGATCTGTTGAGCAAGCAATGAATCATTTTCCTTCTAAAGATCTTCATACCTCACTCTTAGCTTCTCAAGATCTTGCTTTCTCTGAAGAAATTCATAAGAAAGCTTCTCATGATTAGTTAAGAGAGTGTTATGATGATTTTGAAGGTTTTCAAACTTAGTCTGAAGTCTCTGATGATTATCGGTCAAAGACTTGGTTTGATTCAATTCCTTACCCAACTGGTTATCACTTCTGTCTAGTTGATTTTGAATCTTTTCTAAAGCCTTCTATTGTTTAACAACAATTCTAGCAAGTTTGGAATAGCTAGGCTTAAGATTGTCATCAGATTCATCCTCACTAGAGTCAGAGGGGGATTGTTTAAGTACCTTGGCACCTTTTGCCATGAAGCAATAGGTGGGAGCATAGTCATCGACGCTCTTGTCAGCAGAGTTGGGGAGGTCATTTTCTTCACAGTTGAAGATGGACTTGCTGACGTAAGCAGTAGCAAGGGATAAGCTCGCCACACCAGAGTCTGACTCCTCATATTCCTCCTCTTCCACATTTTCCTCAGATTCAGATTCAGAGTCCATTTCCTTGCCAATGAATGCCCGGGCCTTCTTGGAACTGCTCTTCTTGTGAGATGAAGACTTTGAAGATTTTGATGATGAAGACTTTAAAGATTTCTTCTTCTACTTTGAGTCATCAGAATCATCATCTTTGTGCTTCTTCTTCTTTCTTTCCTTTTCCCACAGAGGACAATCGGACATGTAGTGACCAGGTTTATTGCATTTGTTGCAAGTTCTCTTCTTGTAGTCACGACACGAGGAATCATCATTTCTTGAAGACTTTCCAAAACGACCGCGGTGAGAGAACTTCTGGAATTTCCTCACGAGCATTGCTAGCTCCTGGCTCAGTTCTTCAGGATCACCAAGGCTGCTACTAGAGTCTTCAGCTTCAGACTCAGAGACTGCCTTGGACTTCAGTGCACGTGATCTTCCGTAGCTCAGTCCATAGAGATCTCTCTTCTCAGCAAGCTCGAACTCATGTTTGTTTAGCCTCTCGAGGATATCAACGGGATCTAGTGACTTGTAATTAGCTTGTTCTTGAATCATCGGTGCGAGGGTGTCGAAAGAGGTGTCAAGAGATCTCAGCAATTTCTTCACCACCTCATGATCGGTGATGTCAGTGGCACCAAGTGCTTGAAGCTCATTTGAGATGTTAGTGAGGCGATCGAAGGTTTGCTGAACATTTTCATTGTCGAGTCTTTTGAAGCGGTTGAAGAGATTGCTAAGAACATCAACTCGGGAGTCTCGTTGAGTTGAGACTCCATCGTTGACCTTGGACAGCCTGTCCCAAATCAGCTTGGTAGTTTCCAGTGCACTCACTCTGTCGTACTGTCCTTTGCTCAGATGACCACCAATTATATTCTTCGCTTGAGAATCGAGTTGCTTGAATCTCTTCACATGAGCAGCATTCACAGACGGAGTGACTAAGGGAACACCATTTTCCATGACATACCAGAGATTGTTATCAATTGCCTCAAGATGCATGCGCATCTTGTTCTTCCAGTAAGGGTAGCCCGTGCCATCAAAGGTAGGACACCCAGCCGAGACCTTGATCATACCTGCAGTCGACATAACCAAAACACCAGGTGTTAAACCAAAATCACACAGAATAAGGGAGTACCTTGCTCTGATACCAATTGAAAGTACGTTACATCGAATAGAGGGGGGTGAATAGGCGATTTTTATGAATTCTTCACTGAGGAATTTCAGGGTGAGGAAATTCCTAAGCGAAGAACTACTTGCAGCAGAATAAGTACTCAGGTATAAGTATAACCGAGCAACAACATAGTCTTCATGATGAAATGAAAGACAAAACACGGAGTACGGAAAGCGTAAACACAAGATAGGCAGGATGAAGACAAACTGACTGAAGAAATAGGATTGAGGAATTAGAGAAAGTCTTCAGTCAAAGTCTTCGAACAGTAATGATCAGGTCCATCAACACATAACTGGGGAAATGAAAGGGTTGAGGAAATATAACCAGTAGGCTTGGTGAAGAAAATGATTTGGTCGACCAGATCCAACTGTTGTGACAGTTGTACGTCTGGTTGGAGCGGCTTAGTATTTAAACTTGAGGACGCACAGTCCCGGACACAAAGTCCCGGACACACAGTCCTCACCGTATTCTCCTTGAGCTAAGATCACGCAAATCTCGCCCAACAGTAGTGGTAAGTCTTCACAGGTGACTTCCAAACCTTCACAGACTTGGTCACTCGGCAATCCACAATTCCTCTTGGATGCTCAGACCATGACGCCTAACCGTCTGGAGGATACACAGTTCTCAAAGGTAACAAGCGTCGGTTCCACACAGGAACAATCTCTTCAGTGATGCTTAATCACTTTGCGGTTTGTAGGTTTGGGTTTTTCCTCACTTGATGATTTCGCTCAAAGTCCTTGGAGGATGGGATGCTCTCAAATGACAAGTGTTAGTTTCTCTCGGAGCAGCCAACCAGCTAGTGGTTGTAGGGGGCGGCTATTTATAGCCTAGGGAGCATCCCGACATGATAAGACATAAATGCCCTTCAATGATATGACCGTTAGGTGGGTAGATATTTTAGGACAGCTGGCGCATAGCATAACAACAGTTGGATTTTTGAGGTACAAATTCCTCAGGGCTACCATGATCCTCACTGTGTAGGCAATTCGCACTGGCGAATTCCTAACTCCTCAGTCAGACCTAATTCCTCAAAGACCATAAGATCTTCGTCTCTGTCACTGAATAAATTGACTGAACTGATATGAGATTCCCAATGGCTTCACTCGAAGGATTGGGTAGGTGTAGGATTTTGAGATGAGCATCACTTGGAAATCAGTTTCCTTAGTATTACCTCGACCCCCTTTAACAATACGGTGTTTCCTATGACTCAAGAAAAGAGAAAATGTAACTACGAAAACAAAAGTATTCATGCTTCATAATCCTCGCATGAATATCCAAGTCTTCAAGGTCACACCAATTTCTTCACTTTCAAAGTCTTTAGGAGAACCAAAGTCTTCAGCCGAAGACATTCATTTTTAGGGGTCGACTTTCACTGTAAATATCAAACTCCTCATTGACTTATAGAGCCTGTGTACACTCACAAACATATTAGTCCCTTAACCTATAAGTCTTCAATACACCAAAATCACTAAGGGGCACTAGATGCACTTACACAATGGATCAGTGATGGATAATTATGTCAGATGGAATTTATCGTGCAACTGTTATAACATAGAGTGACACAGAACTAGCTCCAATTCACCAATGTAATGTAGGCATGTATTCCGAATACTGTCATACGCTTATGGAAAAGAACTTGCATGACATCTTTTGTCCTACCCTCCCGTGGCAGCGGGGTCCTATTGGAAACTAAGGGATATTAAGGCCTCCTTTTAATAAAGAGTGAGTTCATTACAGTACTTTAAAGTGGTGGTTTATTTTCTTATACTAATGGAGCTCATGAGATTTTCTGTTTAAGTTTTGTGTTGTGAAGTTTTCAAGTTTTGGGTAAAGATTTGATGGATTTTGGAATAAGGAGTGGCAAGAGCCTAAGCTTGGGGATGCCCAAGGCACCCAAAGGTAAAATTCCAGGATAACCAAAAGCCTAAGCTTGGGGATGCCCGGAAGGTATCCCCTCTTTCGTCTTCGTCTATTGGTAACTTTACTTGAGGCTATATTTTTATTCACCACATGATATGTGTTTTGCTTGGAGCGTCTTGTATGATTTGAGTCTTTGCTTTTTAGTTTACCACAATCATCCTTGCTGTACACACCTTTTGGTAGAGACACGCATGGATCAGAATTTATCAGAATACTCCATGTGTTTCACTTATATCGTTTGAGCTAGAGAATATTGCTCTAGTGCTTCACTTATATCTTTTTAGAGCACGGTGGTAGTTTTATTTTATTTTATAGAAATTGTTGATCTCTCATGCTTCACTTATATTATTTCGAGAGTCTTTTAGAATAGCATGGTAGTTTGCTTTGGTTATAAATTTAGTCCTAATATGATGGGCATCCAAGATGGGTATAATAAAAACTTTCATATGAAGTGCATTGAATACTATGAGAAGTTTGATTCTTTATGATTGTTTTGAGCTATGAATATGGTGATATTAGAGTCATGCTAGTAGAGTAGTTGTGAATTTGAGAGATACTTGTGTTAAAGTTTGTGATTCCTGTAGCATGCACGTATGGTGAACCGTTATGTGATGAAGTTGGAGCATGATTTATTTATTGATTGTCTTCCTTATGAGTGGCGGTCGGGGACGAGCGATGGTCTTTTCCTACCAATCTACCCCCCTAGGAGCATGCACGTAGTACTTCATTTCGATAACTAATAGATTTTTGCAATAAGTATGTGAGTTCTTGATGACCCACAAGTGTAGGGGATCTATCGTAGTCCTTTCGATAAGTAAGAGTGTCGAACCCAACGAGGACCAGAAGGAAACGACAAACGGTTTTCAGTAAGGTATTCTCTCCAAGCACTGAAATTATCGGTAACCGATAGTTTTGTGATAAGGTAATTTGTAACATGTAACAAACAATGAAAGTAAATAAGGTGCAGCAAGATGGCCCAATCCTTTTTGTAGCAAAGGACAAGCCTGGACAAGTTCTTATATGAGAAAATCGCTCCCGAGGACACATGGGAATTATCGTCAAGCCAGTTTTGATCACACTCATATGATTCACGTTCGTTACTTTGATAATTTGGTATGTTGGTGGACCGGTGCTTGGGTATGATACGTCTCCAACGTATCTATAATTTTTGATTGTTCTATGCTATTATATTACCTGTTTTGGATGTTTATGGGCTTTACTTTACACTTTTATATCATTTTTGGGACTAACCTACTAATCGGAGGCCCAACCCGAATTGTTGCTTTTTGCCTATTTCAGTGTTTCGCATAGAAGGAATATCAAACGGAGTCCAAACGGAATGAAACCTTCTGCAGCGATCATTTCGGAACAAACGCAATCCAGGAAACTTGGAGTGAATGTCAAGAAGCAGTCGAGGCGGCCACGAGGGTGGCCAGCGGGCCCTAAGGGGGTGGGCGCGCCCCTGCCTCATGGGCCCCTCATGGCTCCCCTGACCGACCTCTTTCGCCTATATATATCTACATACCCCAAAACCATCCAGGAGCACCACGAAAAACTATTTCCACTGTCGCAACCTTCTGTATCCGCGAGATCCCATCTTGGAGCCTTCGTCGGTGCTCCTCCGGAGGGGGAATCGACCACGGAGGGCCTCTCCATCATCACCAAGGCCTCTCCGATGAGTTGTGAGTAGTTTACCATAGACCTTTGGGCCGATAGTTATTAGCTAGATGGCTTCTTCTCTCTCTTTGAATCTCAATACAAAGTTCTCCTCGATCTTCTTGGAGATCTATTCGATGTAACTCTTTTTGCGGTGTGTTTGTCGAGATCCGATGAATTGTGGGTTTACGATCAAGTTTATCTATGATAAATATTTGAATCTCCTCTAAATTCTTTTATGTATGATTGGTTATCTTTGCAAGTCTCTTCGAATTATCAGTTTGGTTTGGCCTACTAGATTGATCTTTCTTGCAATGGGAGAAGTGCTTAGCTTTGGATTCAATCTTGCGGTGTCCTTTCCCAGTGACAGCAGGGGCAGCAAGGCACGTATTGTATTGTTGCCATCGAGGATAAAAAGATGGGGTTTATATCGTATTGCTTGAGTTTATCCCTCTACAGCATGTCATCTTGCTTAATGCATTACTATGTTCTTATGAACTTAATACTCTAGATGAAGGCAGGAGTCGGTCGATGTGTGGCGTAATAGTAGTAGATGCAGAATCGTTTTGATCTACTTGTTGCGGACGTGATGCCTATATACATGATCATGCCTAGATATTCTCATAACTATGCACTTTTCTATCAATTGTTCGACAGTAATTTGTTCACCCACCGTAATACTTATGCTATCTTGAGAGAAGCCACTAGTGAAACCTATGGCCCCCGGGTCTATTCTTTATCATATAAGTTTCCAATCTACTTTATTTTGCAATCTTTACTTTTCAATCTATATCATAAAAATACCAAAAATATTTATCTTATCATATTATCTCTATCAGATCTCACTTTTGCAAGTGGTCGTGAAGGGATTGACAACCCCTTTATCGTGTTGGTTGCGAGGTTCTTGTTTGTATGTGTAGGCGGGTGGGACTTGGGAGGAGCCTCCTACTGGATTGATACCTTGGTTCTCAAAACTGAGGGAAATACTTACACTACTTTGCTGCATCACCCTTTCCTCTTCAAGGGGAAAACCAACGCAGCTCAAGAGGTAGCAAGAAGGATTTCTTGCACCGTTGCCGGGGAGATCTTCACTCAAGTCAAGACATACCAAGTACCCATCACAAACTCATCTCCCTGGCATTACATTATTTGCCATTTGCCTCTCGTTTTCCTCTACCCCGCTTCACCCTTGCCATTTTATTCGCCCTTCTTCTGTCTGTCTTTTCGTTTGCTTTGATGTCTTACTTGGCTCATTTGCTCGTTTGGTTGGAATAGTTGTTTATTTATTGCTAAACAGAGAACCTAAGATCTATGGATCCTCATCCGCTTGCCAATATTTTTAATAGATCCAATTATGATGAACCAAATCCTAGTGATTTGAGTGCACTAGATTATCTTTATGAAGTTTTGCTTGAGATTCGTGAATCTGAAAATTGTGATGAAGAAATTTATGAAGAGATTCACGATAGTTCCTTGAATAAAAAGCATGATTGCATTTTAAATTCTCTTGATGTCAATTGTGCTAATAATACCCAAAACCCTAAGCTTGGTGATGCTAGTTTTGTTATGTCTACTACTTGTTGCAATGATTATGATTGGGGTGACTCTTCTTATGATCTTGAAGATTTATTTAAACCCCATGATGAATATGTAGTATTTGCAATAATATTGAAAGTGGGTTTGGAAGAGTGTCAACTTTAGATCCCACATATTTGGAGAATGTTCAATCTTATGGTGTTTTTGATAAAAGTGGGTTTGGAGAGGTCATGACTTTAGTTAATGATAATCCCACTATTTTGAAAGAGTGTCAACTTCACATGCATGTGGATCATGTTGAGAATATGTTATGTGATAGGTATTTTGTTGAATTTGCCTATGATCCTACATGTAATTATTATGAGAGAGGAAAATATGGTCGTAGAAATTTTTATCTTACTAAATTACCTCTTGTCATGTTGAGATTGCTATCGTCTCTTTCTTCTTCCTTACATATGCTAGTTTTTACTTGCCTTGCAAATTTGTTTGCTTATAATATGCCTATGCATAGGAAGTATGTTAGACTTAGATGTGTTTGTCATGTGTTTCATGATGCTCTCTTTGCGCTTCAATTCTTGTCTTTCATGTGAGCATCATTAAAATTATCAATGTCTAGCTAAAAGGCTTTAAAGAAAAGCGCTTGTTGGGAGACAACCCAATATTTTCCCTTGCTGTTATTCAATAAATAATTCATAAAGCCTCTTTTTAGATGTGGTTTTATGTTTTAATTAGTGTTTGCGCCAAGTAGAACCTATAGGATCATCTTGGGTGAAAGTTAATTTGATTCTGCTGAAAAACAGAAACTTTGTGCTCACGAAAAAACATTCAATAAATCACAGAAATGTGATTTTGAGTTGATTCTCTTTGCAGTAGACCAATAGAAAAATTACCTAGGACTTCCTATTTTGGTAGGATATTTGGAGTTCCAGAAGTATTCGAAAGTTACAGATTCTGTTTTTCGTGTGTTGTTTGCTTATTTTGATGCATCTATGGCTAGTATCGGGGGGTATGAACCATAAAGAAGTTGGAATACTGTAGGTTTAACACCAATATAAATAAAGAAATAGTTCATTATAGTACCTTAAGTGGTGGTTTTTATTTCTTGCACTAACGAAGCTCATGAGATTTCCTGTTGAGTTTTGTGTTGTGAAGTTTTCAAGTTTTGGGTAAAGATTTGATGGACTACGGAATAAGGAGTGGCAAGAGCCTAAGCTTGGGGATGTCCATGGCACCCCAAAATATTTAAGGACAACCAAAAGCCTAAGCTTGGGGATGCCCCGGAAGGCATCCCCTCTTTCATCTTTGTCCATCGATAACTTTACTTGGAGCTATATTTTTATTTACCACATGATATGTGTTTTGCTTGGAGCGTCTTGTACGATATGAGTGTCTACTTTTTAGTTTACCACAATCATACTTGCTGTACACACCTTTTTGGAGAGACTCACATGATTCGGAATTTATTAGAATACTCTATGTGCTTCACTTATATCTTTTGAGCTATGCAATTTTGCTCTGGTGCTTCACTTATATCTTTTTAGAGCACGGTGGTGATTTTATTTTGTAGAAATTATTGATCTCTCATGCTTCACTTATATTATTTTGATAGTATTTTAGAACAGCATGGCATTTGCTACGGTTATAAAATTGGTCATAGAATGGTGGGCATCCAAGTTGGGTATAATAAAAACTATCATGAAAAGTGAATTGAATACTATGATCAACTTGATGCTTAATAATTGTTTTGAGATATGAAGATGGTAATGTTAGTGTCATGCTAGTTGATGTAATTTTGAATTTAAGAAATACTTGTGTTGAGGTTTGCAAGTCCCATAGCATGCACGTATGGTAACCGTTGTGTGACAAATTTATTGCATAGGGTGCTCTTTTGATTGTCTACCTTATGTGTGGGGGTCGGGGGCGCGCGATGGTTAACTCCTACCAACCTCCCCCCTAGGAGCATGCACAGTAGTACTTTGTTTCGAGGGCTAATAAAACTTCTTCAATAAGTATATGAGTTCTTTATGACTAATGTTGAGTCCATGGATTATATGCACTTTTTGTTGCAAATATGCCCTAGAGGCAATAATAAAATGGTTATTATTATATTTCTTTGTTCATGATAATTGTCTGTTATTCATGCTATAATTGTATTATCCGGAAATCGTAATACACGTGTGAATACATAGACCACAACATGTCCCTAGTGAGCCTCTAGTTGACTAGCTTGTTGATCAACAGATGGACATTGGACCACAACATTTCCTGACTACAAAATTTCCTGACTATGGACATTGGATGTCATTGATAACGGGATCACATCATTAGGAGAATGATGTGATGGACAAGACCCAATCCTAAGCATAGCTCAAAGATCGTGTAGTTCGTTTAGCTAGAGCTTTTCCAAATGTCAAGTATCATTTCCTTAGACCATGAGATTGTGCAACTCCCGGATACCGTAGGAGTGCTTTGGGTGTACCAAACGTCACAACGTAACTGGGTGACTATAAAGGTGCACTATGGGTATCCCGAAAGTGTCTGTTGGGTTGGCACAAATCGAGACTGGGATTTGTCACTCCGTATGACGGAGAGGTATCTCTGGGCCCACTCGGTAATGCATCATCATAATGAGCTCAATGTGACCAAGTGTCTGGTCACGGGATCATGCATTACGGTACGAGTAAAGTGACTTGCCGGTAACGAGATTAAACGAGGTATTGGGATACCGACGATCGAGTCTCGGGCATGTAACGTACCGATTGACAAAGGGAATTGTATACGGGATTGTTTGAATCCTCTACATCGTGGTTCATCCGATGAGATCATCGAGGAGCATGTGGGAGCCAACATGGGTATCCAGATCCCGCTGTTGGTTATTGACCGGAGAGGTGTCTCGGTCATGTCTGCATGTCTCCCGAACCCGTAGGTCTACACACTTAAGGTTCGGTGATGCTAGGGTTGTACACATATGAGTATGCAGTAAACCGAAAGTTGTTCAGAGTCCCGAATGAGATCCCGGACATCACAAGGAGTTCCGGAATGGTCCGGAGGTAAAGAATTATATATAGGAACTCGAGTTTCAGCCATCGGGAAAGTTTCGGGGGTCACCGGTATTGTACCGGGACCACCGGAAGGGTCCCGGGGGGTCCACCGGGTGGGGCCACCTATACGGAGGGCCCCATGTGCTGAAGTGGGAGGGGAACCAGCCCCTGGTGGGCTGGTGCTCCCCCCTTGGGCCCCCCTGCTCATAGGGTTGGAAACCCTAGGGGTGGGGGCGCCTCCACTTGCCTTGGGGGGCAAGGCACCCCCTTGGCCGCCGCCCCCCTAGGAGATCCCATCTCCTAGGGCCGGCGTCCCCCCTAAGGGCCCTATATAAAGAGGGGGGAGGGAGGGCAGCCGCACCCATGCTCTTAGCGCCTCCCTCTCCCTCTGCTACACCTCTCCCTCTCGCAAACGCTTGGCGAAGCCCTGCTGAGATCGCTGCTACATCCACCACCACGCCGTCGTGCTACTGGATCTTCATCAACCTCTCCTTCCCCCTTGCTGGATCAAGAAGGAGGAGATGTCTCCCTAACCGTACGTGTGTTGAACGCGGAGGTGCCGTCCGTTCGGCGCTAGGATCTCCGGTGATTTGGATCACGACGAGTACGACTCCCTCAACCCCGTTCCCTTGAACGCTTCCGCTCCATCTACAAGGGTATGTAGATGCACTCCTCTCTCTCGTTGCTAGATGAACTCATAGATTGATCTTGGTGAAACCGTAGGAAATTTTTTATTTTCTGCAACGTTCCCCAATAGTGGCATCATGAGCTAGGTCTATGCGTAGTTCTCTTTGCACGAGTAGAACACAATTTTGTTGTGGGCGTAGATGTTGTCAACTTTCTTGCCACTACTAGTCTTATTTTGCTTCAGCGGTATTGTGGAATGAAGCGGCCCAGACCGACCTTACACGTACGCTTACGTGAGATAGGTTCCACCGACTGACATGCACTAGTTGCATAAGGTGGCTAGCGGGTGTCTGTCTCTCCCACTTTAGTTGGAGCGGATTCGATGAAAAGGGTCCTTATGAAGGGTAAATAGAAGTTGACAAATCACGTTGTGGATTTTACGTAGGTAAGAAAACGTTCTTGCTAGAACCCTATTGCAGCCACGTAAAACATGCAACAACAATTAGAGGACGTCTAACTTGTTTTTGCAGCATATGATTTGTGATGTGATATGGCCAAAAGTTGTGATGAATGATGAATGATATATATGTGATGTATGAGATCATGTTCTTGTAATAGGAATCACGACTTGCATGTCGATGAGTATGACAACCGGCAGGAGCCATAGGAGTTGTCTTAATTATTGTATGACCTGCGTGTCAATGATTCAACGCCATGTAATTACTTTACTTTATTGCTAAACCGTTAGCCATAGTAGTAGAAGTAATAGTTGGCGAGCAACTTCATGGAGACACGATGATGGAGATCATGATGATGGAGATCATGGTGTCATGCCGGTGACGAAGATGATCATGGAGCCCAGAAGATGGAGATCAAAGGAGCTATATGATATTGGCCATACCATGTCACTGTTTAATTGCATGTGATGTTTATTATATTTATGCATCTTGTTTACTTAGAACGACGGTAGTAAATAAGATGATCCCTCATAATAATTTCAAGAAAGTGTTCACCCTAACTGTGCACCGTTTCGAAAGTTCGTCGTTTCGAAGCACCACGTGATGATCGGGTGTGATAGATTCTAACGTTCACATACAACGGGTGTAAGACAAATTTACACATGCAAAACACTTAGGTTAACTTGACGAGCCTAGCATGTACAAACATGGCCTCGGAACACAAGAGACCGAAAGGTCGAACATGAGTCGTATGGAAGATACGATCAACATGGAGATGTTCACCGATGATGACTAGTCCGTCTCACGTGATGATCGGACACGTCCTAGTCGACTCGGATCATGTATCACTTAGATGACCAGAGGGATGTCTAATCTGAGTGGGAGTTCATTAAATAATTTGATTAGATGAACTTAATTATCATGAAGTTAGTCTAAAAACCTTTGCAAATATGTCTTGTAGATCAAATGGCCAACGCTCATGTCCACCTCAACTTCAACGCGTTCCTAGAGAAAACCAAGCTGAAAGATGATGGCAGCAACTATACGGACTGGGTCCGGAACGTGAGGATCATCCTCATAGCTGCAAAGAAAGATTATGTCTTAGAAGCACCGCTAGGTGAAGCTCCCATCCCAGAGAACCAAGATGTCATGAACGCTTGGCAGTCTCGTGCTGATGATTACTCCCTCGTTCAGTGCGGCATGCTTTACAGCTTAGAACCAGGGCTCCAAAAGCGTTTTGAGCAACACGGAGCATATGAGATGTTCGAAGAGCTGAAAATGGTTTTCCAAGCTCATGCCCGGGTCGAGAGATATGAAGTCTCCGACAAGTTCTTCAGCTGTAAGATGGAGGAAAATAGTTCTGTTAGTGAGCACATACTCAAAATGTCTGGGTTGCACAACCGCTTGACTCAGCTGGGAGTTAATCTCCCGGATGACGCGGTTATTGACAGAATCCTTCAGTCGCTTCCACCAAGCTACAAGAGCTTTGTGATGAACTTCAATATGCAGGGGATGGAAAAGACCATTCCTGAAGTATATTCAATGTTGAAATCAGCAGAGGTAGATATCAAAAAGGAACATCAAGTGTTGATGGTGAATAAAACCACTAAGTTCAAGAAAGGCAAGGGTAAGAAGAACTTCAAGAAGGACAACAAGGAAGTTGCCGCGCTCGGTAAGCCAGCTGCCAGGAAGAAGTCAAAGAATGGACCCAAGCCTGAGACTGAGTGCCTTTATTGCAAAGGGAAGGGTCACTAGAAGCGGAACTGCCCCAAATACTTAGCGGACAAGAAGGCCGACAACACTAAAGGTATATGTGATATACGTGTAATTGATGTGTACCTCACCAGTGCTCGTAGTAGATCCTGGGTATTTGATACATGTGTCGTTGCTCATATTTGTAACTCAAAGCAGGAGCTGCGGAATAAGCGGAGACTGGCGAAGGGCGAGGTGACGATGCGTGCCGGGAATGGTTCCAGAGTCGATGTGATTGCCGTCGGCACGCTACCTCTACATTTACCTACGGGATTAATTTTAAACCTCAATAATTGTTATTTAGTGCCAGCTTTGAGCATGAACATTGTATCTGGATCTCGTTTAATACGATATGGCTACTCATTTAAATCCGAGAATAATGGTTGTTCTATTTATATGAGAGATATGTTTTATGGTCATGCCCCGATGGTCAATGGTTTATTCTTAATGAATCTCGAACGTGATGTTACACATATTCATAGTGTGAATACCAAAAGATGTAAAGTTGATAATGATAGTCCCACATACTTGTGGCACTGCTGCCTTGGTCACATTGGTGTCAAGCGCATGAAGAAGCTCCATGCTGATGGACTTTTAGAGTCTCTCGATTATGAACCATTTGACACATGCGAGCCATGCCTCATGGGCAAAATGACCAAGACTCCATTCTCCGGAACAATGGTGCGAGCAACCAACTTATTGGAAATCATACATACTGATGTGTGCGGTCCAATGAGCGTTGAGGCTCGCGGAGGATATCGTTATGTTCTCACTCTCACTGATGACTTGAGTAGATATGGGTATGTCTACTTGATGAAACACAAGTCTGAGACCTTTGAAAAGTTCAAGGAGTTTCAGAATGAGGTAGAGAATCAACGTGACCGAAAAATAAAGTTCTTACGACCAGATCGTGGAGGAGAATATTTAAGTCACGAATTTGGTACGCACTTAAGGAAATGTGGAATCGTTTCACAACTCACGCCGCCTGGAACACCTCGGCGTAACAGTGTGTCCGAACGTCGTAATCGCACTTTATTGGATATGGTGCGATCTATGATGTCTCTTACCAATTTACCGCTATCTTTTTGGGGATACGCTCTAGAGATAGCTACATTCACTTTAAATAGGGCACCGTCTAAATCCGTTGAGACGACACCGTATGAATTATGGTTTGGGAAGAAACCTAAGCTGTCATTTCTGAAAGTTTGGGGATGCGATGCTTATGTCAAGAAACTTCAACCTGAAAAGCTCGAACCCAAGTCGGAAAAATGCGTCTTCATAGGATACCCTAAGGAAGCCATCGGGTATACCTTCTACCTTAGATCCGAAGGCAAGATCTTTGTTGCCAAGATCAGGTCCTTTCTGGAGAAAGAGTTTCTCTCGAGAGAAGTAAGTGGGACTTGATGAAGTACTACCTCTTGAACCGGTAAGTAGCGCAGCTCAGGAAGATGTTCCTGTGGTGCCTGCACCGACTGGAGAGGAAATTAATGATGATGATCAAGGTACTTCGGATCAAGTTGCTACTGAACTTCGTAGGTCCACAAGGACACGTTCCACACCAGAGTGGTATGGCAACCCTGTCCTGGAAATCATGTTGTTAGACAACGGTGAACCTTCGAACTATGAAGAAGCGATGGCGGGCCCAGATTCCAACAAATGGCTTGAAGCCATGCAATCCGAGATAGAATCCATGTATGAAAACAAAGTATGGACTTTGACAGACTTGCCCGATGATCGGCGAGCGATAGAAAACAAATGGATCTTTAAGAAGAAGACGGACGCAGATGGTAATGTTACCATATATAAAGCTCGACTTGTCGCTAAGGGTTATTGGCAAGTTCAAGGGGTTGACTATGATGAGACTTTCTCTCCCGTAGCGAAGCTGAAGTCCGTCCGGATCATGTTAGCAATTGCCGCATACTATGATTATGAGATATGGCAGATGGACGTCAAAACAGCATTCCTTAACGGTTATCTTAAGGAAGAACTGTATATGATGCAGCCGGAAGGTTTTGTCGATCCTAAGAATGCTAACAAGGTATGCAAGCTCCAACGATCCATTTATGGGCTGGTGCAAGCATCTCAGAGTTGGAACATTCGCTTTGATGAGATGATCAAAGCGTTTGGGTTTATGCAGACTTATGGAGAAGCCTGCATTTACAAGAAAGTGAGTGGGAGCTCTATAGCATTTCTCATATTATATGTAGATGACATACTTCTGATGGGAAATGATATAGAACTTTTGGACAGCATTAAGGCCTACTTGAATAAGTGTTTTTCAATGAAGGACCTTGGAGAAGCTGCTTACATATTAGGCATCAAGATCTATAGGGATAGATCAAGACGCCTCATAGGTCTTTCACAAAGCACATACCTTGATAAGATATTGGAGAAGTTCAATATGGATCAGTCCAAGAAAGGGTTCTTGCCTGTATTACAAGGTGTAAGATTGAGCTCGGCTCAATGCCCGACCACGGCAGAAGATAAAGAAGAGATGAGTGTCATCCCCTATGCCTCAGCCATAGGATCTATTATGTATGCCATGCTGTGTACCAGACCTGATGTAAACCTTGCCGTAAGTTTGGTAGGAAGGTACCAAAGTAATCCCGGCAAGGAACACTAGACAGCGGTCAAGAATATCCTGAAGTACCTGAAAAGGACAAAGGACATGTTTCTCGTCTATGGAGGTGATGAAGAGCTCGTCGTAAAGGGTTACGTCAACGCTAGCTTCGACACAGATCTGGATGACTCGAAGTCACAAACCGGATACATGTATATTCTGAATGGTGGGGCAGTAAGCTGGTGCAGTTGCAAGCAAAGCGTCGTGGCGGGATCTACATGTGAAGCGGAGTACATGGCAGCCTCGGAGGCAGCGCATGAAGCAATCTGGGTGAAGGAGTTCATCACCGACCTAGGAGTCATACCCAATGCGTCGGGGCCAATCAAACTCTTCTGTGACAACACTGGAGCTATTGCACTTGCCAAGGAGCCCAGGTTTCACAAGAAGACCAGGCACATCAAGCGTCGCTTCAACTCCATTCGTGAAAATGTTCAAGATGGAGACATAGATATTTGTAAAGTACATACAGACCTGAATGTGGCAGATCCGTTGACTAAACCTCTCCCTAGGGTAAAACATGATCAACGCTAGAATTCCATGGGTGTTCGATTCATCACAATGTAACTAGATTATTGAACTCTAGTGCAAGTGGGAGACAGTTGAAAATATGCCCTAGAGGCAATAATAAAATGGTTATTATTATATTTCTTTGTTCAAAATAATTGTCTGTTATTCATGCTATAATTGTATTATCCTGAAATCGTAATACATGTGTGAATACATAGACCACAACATGTCCCTAGTGAGCCTCTAGTTGACTAGCTCGTTGATCAATAGATAGTCATGATTTCCTGACTATGGACATTGGATGTCATTGATAACGGGATAACATCATTAGGAGAATGATGTGATGGACAAGACCCAATCCTAAGCATAGCTCAAAGATCGTGTAGTTCGTTTAGCTAGAGCTTTTCCAAATGTCAAGTATCATTTCCTTAGACCATGAGATTGTGCAACTCCCGGATACCGTAGGAGTGATTTGGGTGTACTAAACGTCAAAACGTAACTGGGTGACTATAAAGGTGCACTACGGGTATCTCCGAAAGTGTCTGTTGGGTTGGCACGAATCGAGACTGGGATTTGTCACTCCATATGACGGAGAGGTATCTCTGGGCCCACTCGGTAATGCATCATCATAATGAGCTCAATGTGACCAAGTGTCTGGTCACGGGATCATGCATTACGGTACGAGTAAAGTGACTTACCGGTAACGAGATTAAACGAGGTATTGGGATACCGACGATCGAGTCTCGGGCATGTAACGTACCGATTGACAAAGGGAATTGTATACGGGGTTGTTTGAATCCTCAACATCGTGGTTCATCTGATGAGATCATCGAGGAGCATGTGGGAGCCAACATGAGTATCCAGATCCCGCTGTTGGTTATTGACCGGAGAGGTGTCTCGGTCATGTCTGCATGTCTCCCGAACCCGTAGGGTCTACAGACTTAAGGTTCGGTGACGCTAGGGTTATAGAGATATGAGTATGCAGTAAACCGAAAGTTGTTTGGAGTCCCGGATGAGATCCCGGACGTCACAAGGAGTTCCGGAATGGTCCGGAGGTAAAAATTATGTATAGGAAGTCGAGTTTCGGCCATCGGGAAAGTTTCGGGGGTCACCGGTATTGTACCGGGACCACCGGAAGGGTCCCGGGGGGTCGACCGGGTGGGGACACCTATCCCGGAGGGCCCCATGGCTGAATTGGGCGGGGAACCAGCCCCAGGTGGGCTGGTGCGCCCCCCTTGGCCCCCCCTGCGCATAGGGTTGGAAACCCTAGGGGTGGGGGCGCCTCCACTTGCCTTGGGGGGCAAGGCACCCCCTTGGCCGCCCCCCCTAGGAGATCCCATCTCCTAGGGTCGGCGCCCCCCTAGGGGCCCTATATAAAGAGGGGGGAGGGAGGGCAGCCGCACCCATGCTCTTAGCGCCTCCCTCTCCCTTTGCTACACCTCTCCCTCTCGCAGACGCTTGGCGAAGCCCTGCCGAGATCGCTGCTGCATCCACCACCACGCCGTCGTGCTGCTGGATCTTCATCAACCTCTCCTTCCCCCTTGCTGGATCAAGAAGGAGGAGATGTCTCCCTAACCGTACGTGTGTTGAACGCGGAGGTGCCGTCCGTTCGGCGCTAGGATCTCCGGTGATTTGGATCACGACGAGTACGACTCCCTCAACCTCGTTCCCTTGAACGCTTCCGCTCGATCTACAAGGGTATGTAGATGCACTCCTCTCTCTCGTTGCTAGATGAACTCATAGATTGATCTTGGTGAAACCATAAGAATTTTTTTATTTTCTGCAAAGTTCCCCAACACTTTTACCTTACCATCACCTTGAGAGTTGTTGCAAACTTCGCTGGTGCATCCAAACCTCATGATATGATACGCTCTACCACACATAAAACTCCTTATATCCTCCTCAAAACAGCCACCATACCTGCCTATTATGGCATTTCCATAGCCATTCCGAGATATATTGCCATGCAACTTTCCACCATTCCGTTTATTATGACACGCTTCATCATTGTCATATTGCTTTTTGCATGATCATGTAGTTGACATCGTATTTGTGGCAAAGACACCATGCATAATTTTCATACATGTCACTCTTGAGTCATCGCTTATCCCGGTACACCGCCGGAGGCATTCATATAGAGTCATATTTTTGTTCTAGTATCGAATTTTAATTCATGAGTTGTAAGTAAAATAGAAGTGTGATGATCATCATTTTTAGAGCATTGTCCCTAATAAAAAAAAGAAAGGCCAAAAAAAAAGAAAGGTCAAATAAAAAATAAGAGAAAGGCAAAAAAAAGGCCTAAAAAAAGAGGGACAATGCTACTATCTTTTCCGCACTTGTGCTCAAAATAGCACCATGCTCTTTATGATAGAAAGTCTTCTATGTTGTCACTTTTATTTACTAAGTGGGATTCTTTCATTATAGAACTTGGCTTGTATATTCCAATGATGGGCTTCCTCAAAATTCCCTAGGTCTTCATGAGCAAGCAAGTTGGATGCACACCCACTTAGTTTCTTTTATTGAGCTTTCATACATTTATATCTCTAGTGCATCTGTTGCATGGAAATCCCTACTCCTTGCATTGACATCAATTGATGGGAATCTCCCTAGCCCGTTGATAAGCCGCGTCGATGTGAGACTTTCTCATTTTTTGTCTTCTCTAAATAATCCCTATCATTATATTCTATTCCACCCATAGTGCTATATCCATGCCTCACGCTCATGTATTGTGTGAGAGTTGAAAAAGGCCGAAGCGCGTTAAAAAGTATGAACCAATTGCTTGGCTGAAACCGGGGTTGTTCTTGATGGGAGTATTTTGTGTAATAATAATGAAACATAGCCAAACTATATGATTTTGTAGGGATGAACTTTCCTTTGCCATGTTATTTCGAGAAGACATGATTCCTTGGTTAGTATGCTTGAAGTATTATTATTCTTTTATCAATATGAACTTTTATTTTGAATCATTTGGATCTAAACTTTCATGCCACAATAAAGAGAAACACATTGAGAAATATGCTAGGTAGCATTCCACATCAAAAATTCTGTTTTTATCATTTACCTACTCGAGGATGAATAGGAATTAAGATTGGGGATGCTTGATACGTCTCCAACGTATCTATACTTTTTGATTGTTCCATGCTATTATATTACCTGTTTTGGATGTTTATGGGCTTTACTTTACATGTTTATATCATTTTTGGGACTAACCTACCAAGTGGAGGCCCAACCCAAATTGCTGTTTTTTTGCCTATTTCATTGTTTCGCAGAAAAGGAATATCAAACGGAGTCCAAATGGAATGAAATCTTCGGGAGCGATCTTTTCGGAACAAACGCAATCCAGGAAACTTGGAGTGGACGTCAAGAAGCAGTCGAGGCGGCCACGAGGGCGGCCGGCGCGTCCTAAGGGGGTGGGCGCACCCCCTGCCTCGTGGGCCCCTCGTGGCTCCCCTGACTGACCTCTTTCGTCTATATATATCTACGTACCCCAAAACCATCCAGGAGCACCATGAAAAACTATTTCCACCGCCGCAACCTTCTGTATCCGCGAGATCACATCTTGGAGCCTTCGCCGGCGCTCCGCCGGAGGGGGAATCGACCATGCACTACTAGGAAAAGGGCTATAGATAGGATTGATACTAATGGTGCACCGAGGAACCAGTGCGCCACTACTATATACTAATGGCGCACCAGTCGGTGATGCGCCATTAGTGTGGAAGACACTAATGGCGCACCAGAGACATGGTGCGCCACTAGTATTATTTTTTTTCATTTTTCCATACATACTAATGGCGCATCAGGTCGAAGTGCGCCATTACTAGTTCTAACTAGTAATGGCGCACGAGGCAGATCGTGCGCCATTACTGTATTTTTTTATTCTTTTTTTTGCAAAACTACTAATGGCGCACTCTGGCCAGGTGCGCCATTACTAGTTTAGACTAGTAATGGCGCACTGTGACCAGGTGCGCCATTAGTATATATATATATATATATATATATATATATATATATATATATTACTTTTCTGCAACACTACTAATGGCGCACCACCAGCAGGTGCGCCATTAGTAACCAGGGTTACTAATGGCGCATTTGCTGCTGGTGCGCCATTAGTAACCTGGGACCCCAACAAGATATTTTGGACAGCCCCACACCTACCCACTCACTTTCCCCACTTCATTCCCTCCACCTCCTTCTCCAAGCTTTCGGCTGCCTCCTCCTCCTCACCTCATTTCCACCATAGATTCATCAAAATTAAGTGGTGAAATTACCTTTTTTTGATAGGTAAGTAAGGGGAAAGCTATCTTCATGATGTAGATCTACTTTTTTTCTCCCTAGCTCGCTCCAACAACGTGCACATGCACTTTTTGTGGCCTAGCTAGATCTATGTATGTTTGTGGTGTTTCTTGTGTTTGTGGTGTTGCATATATGTTTGTGTTTGCAGGTACCGGTATTTGAAATGCGATAGTTGCCAATATTTTGCCAGAATGTTGATTCATTTCCGTTTCGGCGAGAATTTTGGCACTATGCATTCTTTTTGGTCCTATTTTTAGGGAAGGTCATGCCAAATTTTTTCTTGGTTCTAAAATATCGTTTTGCTCTACCCCGCAGGCGACCATGGTCCGCACGATGACCGAAGGCATCGTGAATAGGTTTTTGAGCTCCGCGAAGGCCGAGATGCTTCAAAAGAACGAGACGGAGATAAGATGTCCGTGTCGAAGATGCAAGCTGAAGAGCCTTATTGCGGACCCGGATTCCGGGCAGGTGCGGGACCACCTGCTCTTGCGTGGTTTCATGGATGGCTATCGGTGGCAAGGTGATGAAGATGACTATGAAGTCGTCCATGGGGGCCGGGCAAGAAATGAGGAAGGGCAACAAGACAAGTACCACCGCGGCGAGGGCGGGCGAGAAGACGAAGAATCTCCAGGACATGATCACGGCGGTGATGCTGTACACAGTCATCATGTAGAAGATGTCGTACATGATGATGAGGAAGATCAAGACGAAGGGCATGATCATGAAGATGAAGATGCCGGAGCAGACGACGATGGAGGCTGGGTACAGGACCCTCATATTCAAGAGCTGCTTCTCAAGCAGACGGATAACGCAAGAGCTGCCGCCCGAGAGAAAGCCAAGCTGGATCAACTGGAGATAGACGCGGTTACTCCATTGTATGAAGGATGCAGGCCCGAGGATACCCGCCTGAAAGTAACGCTCATGGCTCTGGAGATGAAGGTAAAACACAAAATGACCGACGCATGCTTCGACGAGAACATGTCATTCTGGCACGAACGTCTTCCCAAGGGGAACAAGTGCCCGACCAGTTTCGAGGAGGCGAAGAAAATCGTGTGTCCTCTGGATTTACCGCACGTGAAATACCATGTGTGCATGAACAATTGCATCATTTATCGGGACGAGCACGCGGAGTCTACCATATGTCCGGTGTGCGGCGTCACTCGATACAAGAAGAGGAAGAAAGCTCCTCGAAAATCGGTGTGGTACTTTCCGATCACTCCTCGTCTGCAGCGGTATTTCGCGGACCCTAAGGTAGCAAAGCTCCTGCGTTGGCACGCGGATAGGGAGGAGAATAAGCGGGAAGATGACGGAAATGATCCGGAGATAAATAAAAAAGACAAGATGTTGAGTCACCCTAAGGATGCGAGCCAGTGGCAAGCGTTGAACTTCGAATACCCAGAATTTGGGAAGGATCCAAGGAACATCGTGCTGGGCGCGAGCACCGATGGAGTCAATCCGTTTGGCAGCCAGAGAAGCACACATAGCACCTGGCCTGTGTTTGTGTGGATGTACAACCTTCCCCCCTGGTTGTGCATGAAGAGGAAGTACATTCACATGAGTATGCTAATTGAAGGGCCGAAACAACCAGGGAACGACATCAATCTGTATCTGGGGCTGCTGAAGGAGGAGCTAGACACGCTGTGGAAAACGCCAGCCAATACGTGGGACGCCGCAGAGAAAGAATATTTCCCTATGAGAGCCGCACTGCTCACGACGGTGCACGACTATCTCGGTTACGGATATCTCGCGGGGCAGGTAGTCCACGGATTTTCTGGATGCGTAAGGTGCATGGATG
This sequence comes from Triticum aestivum, assembly GCF_018294505.1. Lineage (NCBI taxonomy): Eukaryota > Viridiplantae > Streptophyta > Magnoliopsida > Poales > Poaceae > Triticum > Triticum aestivum. Next base: position 13,031,011 of record NC_057801.1, on the reverse strand, counting down.
ATACAACGTATCGCCAGCTAGATAGAGATCCCGGGTCTTCGAAAACCGTGTTCATGGGACATCGAAGGTGGCTTCGCGACGATGACCCGTGGAGGAAACGCAAGGATCTGTTCGATGGTGAAACCGAGCCCCGAAAACGCCCGTGTACGAGGAGCGGCGAGGAAATAGACGAGCTGTTGAAAAATTGGAAAGACTGCCCACTGCCGGGAAAGAAGCAAAAGGTACCAGAGCCGGGAAAAAAGCAAAACGCGCCAGAGCCACTGCTGAAGGTATGGAAAATGAGGTCTGTTTTCTGGGACTTACTGTACTGGAAGATCCACCGTGTGCCTCACAGCCTTGATGTCATGCATATCACGAAGAACGTGTGCGAGAGTCTGCTTGGTACCCTGCTCAACATGCCAGAGAGGACCAAAGATGGGCCGAAAGCAAGGGCAGACTTGAAATCATTTATGGGCATCAGGCAGGAGCTTCACGCTAATGATGATGATGATGATGATGATGATGATGATGAGGCGAAGCAGGACACAGAAAGTCGTCGCAAAGGCAAAAAGGCCAAGAAGACCGGAAATGACTACCCTCCCGCGTGCTTCACTCTAAGTCAGGAGGAGATCGAGCAGTTTTTCACCTGCCTCCTAGGAGTAAAACTTCCTTACGGTTACGCGGGGAAGATAAGCAGATACCTAGACCCAGTGAAGCAGAAGTTCAGCGGGACAATCCGTGGGATCATGGACGCGCACGTCCGTGAAACGCTATTTGGCCTATGCAACTTTTTCGACGTCATCTCTCGGAAGTCGATTGGCGTGAGGCAACTCAGAAGGCTACAGGAAGAGATCGTGGTGATACTATGCAAGCTTGAGATGTACTTCCCGCCCGCATTCTTCGACGTTATGGTGCATCTGCTGGTCCATATCATGGAGGATATCATCCAACTTGGGCCGACGTTCCTGCACAGCATGATGTCGTTCGAAAGGATGAATGGTGTCATCAAAGGATACGTTCACAACATGTCACATCCAGAGGGAAGTATAGCCAGGGGCTTTCTGACCGAAGAGTGCATCTCCTACTGCACGAATTATCTAGGCATCGAGAACCCCGTTGGTCTGCCCGTCAACAGGCACCTAGGCAGGCTCGCTGGATGGGGTCACCGTGAGGGTCGCCGCGAAATGCATGTCGACTTCGAGGGTCGACTCGCCGACTTGAAAGAGCAAACCTAGTCGCGCTACAACACATAGACGTGGTCGATCCTTGGGTGGTAGAGCACAAAACCTTTATTGAGAAGACGTACAATGACCGAGGCCAACAGAGGACGGACGGAGATATAATCAAAGAGCACAACTCATGTTTCACGCGTTGGTTCAAGCAGAAGCTTCTGTCGTACCCTTTACATGAGGATTCTTCCGCGGAAGAACAACTCATATTCGCCTTGTCACAGGGCGCCGAGCACAACCTGATGACCTATGAGGCGTACGATATCAACGGCTACACATTCTACACCGAGGACAAGGACATGAAGAGCGATGGTTATCAGAACTCCGGGGTAACGATGGAATCCTACACCGGCAACGACAAGGACAGATACTACGGAAGGATCGAGGAGATCTGGGAGCTGAGCTACGCTGGAGAGAAGGTCCCGATGTTCCGTGTCAGATGGGCCAAGAGCGTCCTAAAAGAAGACCGGTATTTCACCACCATGGTTATACCCGAAGCCAAATCCAAGACCGCGGGCGCAAACGTCACCGCGAAAAATGAGCCATGGGTACTGGCTTCCCAAGTGGACCAATGCTTCTTCATTACCGACCCGTCAAAGCCCAGTCGTGTTGTCGTGAGGAGAGGCAAAAGGAAGATCATCGGAATGGATGGAGTAGCCAATGAGCAAGACTTCGACAAGTACGGCGACCCGAAGATCGAACATGACGACGACGATGAAGTAGCAGCACACACCACAAGAAGAAGCAGGACAACCCTACCTAAAGGACGTCCGTTCCACAGAAGAACTCCATTTGCGAAAAAGAAGGGCAAGAAGATTGTGAACAGATAGCTAGCTAAGATCGATTGTATTTAAATCGTAGTCTTCATTTCTCGATTGTATTTTATGGGCACTTTTTGATATCATGAATATTTTTAAATTTCATGGACACTTTTTGATCTCGATCTCGATCCCACCCGCACCCTCCCCCGCTAGCTCCACCGCCGCCGCCGACCCACCGCAACCCTCCCCCGCTAGCTCCACCGCCGCCGACGACCCACCGCAACCCTCCCCCGCTAGCTCCACCGCCGCCGACGACCCACCACAACCCTCCCCCGCTCCGCCGCCGCCGACGAGCACCCCCCGCACCCTCCCCCGCTCCACCACCACCGACGAGCACCCCCCCACCCTCCCCCGCTCCACCGCCGCCGACGAGCACCCCCCGTTTCATATTCATATTCATTTAAAAAAAAAGTGTAGACTACAATTGTTGTTAAACAACAATTATTACTGTTTTTATAAAAAATATTACTGTGTCATATTCATATTCATTTTCTAAAAAATTATTACATGAAACAAAAAATAAAAATAAATTACTTATGGCGCACCTCTGGCTGGTGCGCCATTGCTATATGTAAAAAAAAATTACTAATGGCGCACCTCTTCCTGGTGCGCCATTGCTATGTAAATTTTTTTTACTAATGGCGCACCGGCCGCGGATGCGCCATTAGTAAGATTCCCCCTAGCTAATTCCCTCCCTCTCGCCTGATCCCCTTCGTCCCTCTCCCTCGCCAGATCCACTTCCCCCCGCTACCCCGACCCACGCCGCCGCCGCCCCGCGCCTCCGTCTTCCGTCGCCGCCCCCAGTCAGCCCCTGCCCTGCCCCCATCGCTGTCCGCTCCCAATCCACCCCCTCCCTCGCCTTCACCGCACCCACCCACCCCCTCCCTCGCCTTCCCAGCCCTCGAAACCCTAGAAACCTGCGGCGCCTCTCCGCTCGAGCTCCACCGTGCGAGGCGACAGGCAAGGCGGCGGGCGGAATCTGCTTCAACACCAGGCCAGCGAGCCACGGAAGCAGGGCGGACGGCGCTCGACCCCTTCACCCCCCTCCACCTCTTCTTCCTCGGGGAAGCAGAGCCGAAGCGAAGCAGAGCCGAACTCGCCGCTGTAGATGTGCTCGCTCGCCCCAGTAGACGTGCTCGCCGCTGTAGATGTGCTCGTCGGGGCCTCTCCTCCGACGTCACCGGTGAGCCACCGCGCCCTGCCCTCTCCCTCTCTGCTCCTCCCTCCTTGCCCTCTCCCTCTCTGCTCGATCCCCTCTCTTCTCTGTCTCCACCTTCTGTTCTTGCCTGTGAGGTGTTTGATTAAATGTCAATTCAAACGATTGATGCAGCCGCGTCCACCGGAGCACCACGACCGCGTCTGCGACCTCGTCTCTGCTCCACCGCCGTCTACGACCTCGTCTGCGACCGCGTCCGTCGAGGTGAGTTCACCAAAATTCAGTAGTGTGTGCACCAAAATTCAGTGTTGTCTGCATTTTGGTTGTAATCTGGGTTAACTATGATTTTTCCCTTTTTTGGCTTTGCTATTATGAACATAAACAGTTGGTAGCAATTTCAAGTGATATATATGTGGTACATTGCCATTAATGAAATAAATGGAATCATTCCTTGACCGGAAGCTTGCCACCAGGTTTAGGCCAACCTTCACTTGCGACACTGTGAGTACAATAGTTCATGGCATGCAAAGTTGTACTGTTTCATGCTAGAAATATGGCACATTGTTATCGCACCCACATTCTGCTGTTGACATGCTCATGGTAGGTACATAATACAACATCTTACTTTGCATGTTCCATGAAATCTTTAAAACTGTAATTTGGCAGAATTTACCTGTTCCACACCACACAAGTAGCATTCTCATGTAGAATCATGAAGCTAGGACAGTACCAAGAAAGTAGCTCTAGGAACTCTTTTTGTGAGCTTCAGGACCTAATGGCTTTGATGACATCATCTTAGCTGGTAAGTCGTCTATGGACTGACTAAACAATACATAATCATATTTATCTGTGGGGTTGTATAACATCTGTACTGGCTATCAATGATCCTTAGTCTCAGTTTTTTTCTGTTTCTGTACCTGGATGGAGGGATGTTTTAAGTGGTCCAGATGTATCTTAGATTGTTTGGTAACTTCAGCATGTTATTTTTGTTAAAAAATAGCATTGAGTTAGCAAATGTGCTTCTAAGCTTTTCTTGCTCACTCTGGATTACAATTCATCATTGTCTGCCAACTCTTTAACATAGTGTATTTCTATTGCTGTAGTTCTATCTAATGCTTCGACAAGCCTGATTCTCTAACAATCTGGGTCACTTTAATCAGGTTTTTTTGGTTTGATTTTTAGGGATCTGTCCTCGAACCAGTTTACTGGGAGTATTCCTGGCACCATAGGCTCATCTAAATTACAGACTGTGTAAGCAGAGTTTTCCACAGAATTATTCAATTTGTTCATGCAATTTTTTTACTGCCAGTTAGTAGTACTGATATTAAATGATGCCTGAAATGATGTATTATGTATCTTTAGCATGATCTGTTTCACATAATAAATGATGCCTGAAATGAATTCTTGTGTAAGTGAAGGCTTGCTATGTTATTGCAGCCAGCTGTTTTCTGTTTCCTCATTTGGATTACTCAGTTATTTAGTTTATTATTACTTGGGAACAGTACTGTGAGAAAAAAATGATTATCTGCATTGCATTGTTAAATGTTGTACTAGGAAGTGACATGGAGCAGTGTAGTGGCATGGCCATTGACCTATGGCTGGCATCTAGACAGCACACACATATATACAGAGGCACATTGTGGTGCTGCTTTGTTTCTGTGATCACATTGTGGTGCCTGGCACATTTGCCCCATCATTTCGTTACCCCTTTCTCCTGAAATGTTGATTAATTTCCGTTTCGGTTGAGAATGGGGCACTCCTAGGTCAAGAAAATTAGCAAAGGTCATGCCCAATTTTCTTGACCTAGAAGGTGCCCGATTCTCAACCGAAACAAAAATTAATCAGCATGTATCTTGACATCAACCAACTTTCTGGACACATCCCTCGACAACTAGGTTATCTTGAGAACTTAGAGGAGTTGTGGCTTTGCTACAACACACTAACAGGTTCCATCCCAAACTGCCTAGGACTTGGACCTTAGCAACAACACACTAACAGGTTCCATCCCAAAACACCTAGGTAATATCCCAAAACACCTATGAAAACTTAACTTGGCTGCCCCGGATGCCTCGGTGTCGATGAGAACCTAAATGATGTATGCTTAGGCTTTTAGGGTGCCTCGGCATCGACAAACCCTAAATGATGAAAGCTTAGGCTTTTAGGGTGCCTCGGTGTCGACAAACCCTAAATGATGAGACCATGATCTTGTTCCTTGACAATAACCAACTTTTTGACCAAACTTTTTTCCTATTTAGAGCGAAACATGGCCCACAACGATGAGGCCGGTGGTTCGGGCGGCAAGCAATTCTGGGAGCTGTCCCAGGAGATGGAGGAATAACCTCACCGCTATGAGGACGCCGCGGAAGACACCGATCCTGATTACACAACCCCTAGTGGCGTCGGGGATGACACCACTGATGGTGCCGCCGAGGATGCCACCACTGATGATGGCGGCGCACACACAGATGGCAGCCAACCGAAGAAGCAAAGGAAGGACCGGCGCCCGAATGCGCTCCGCACCCTCAAGGAGGAATTCACTCAAGTGGACTCCGACGGGAATCCAACGGAGCCCAAACATATAGTCAAGGGGTACTCGGTTCAGCTCGGGTGCATTCTCCGGAGCACCGTCTCGATCAACACCGAGAACCTTAGGCATAAGGACCGAGGGAATTTGCGCAACCTCCTCTTCACGAAGCTGCACGAACGATACAAGTTCCCCGCCGAATTTGAAAACACACGCCTCTCAGGGAATAAAGTGAACAGTGCCGCCCTCACGAAGATGAGCACGGCCCTGTCTACTTGGAGAAGCGCGGTGAAGAGAATGATTGATAAAGGTGATAGTTATGAGAAGATCAAGGCGAAATATCCTTTGATGAGCGAAGATGACTACAAGGAGTTCAAGATAAAGTGCGAGAGCAGTGCAACCTCCGAATCAAGTCAGTGGGGGAAAGAAATGCGGGAGTTGAACTTAGGGGAACACAAACTCGGTCCCGGCGGTTACAGAGTGGCGGAGCCTATATGGGACAAGGAGGACGCGGAGCGTGCCGAGCAAGGCCTACCGCCCCGCTTCGAGAAATACAGCGGTAACAAGCAGACCAGGAACTATGTCAGGGCCCGGTACAAGGAGGACCCGATAACAAAGGAGCTTACCACGGATCCGAAGACCAGGGCGCTTGAGCTTGTTCTGGTAAGGAATACACCCCCGCGTAATTAGCTCCATATGGTTGCACTCTAATTAATCCCCAATATTTCTAAATGGTTCACGTTCCTTTCGCAGGACACTGAAAGCAGTAGCGCGGGGTCGTCTCAGAGCTCCCCTTTCGACACCCCTTTAAATAGGGCGTTGAACGTAATGAAAAACAAGGATAAGCTCACTAAGCCAACGTCAGCTGGTCGTGTGGCCGGCAAAGGCTTGTCCACAAAATGGGGGTCATACTATACCGCTGGTGTGCGGAAGGAGAAAAAGACCAGCTCGGAAAGCCAGACGCACGAGGTTGAAGAACTCAAGGCACAAGTGGCGCGGATTCCGGAGCTTGTCCAAGAGCAAGTGGAACAACAACTGGGAACGAAGCTCAACGCCATGGTGCCTACGTTGATTCATGGGCTGACGACGTGGATTGCAGGCGGCCAACAGGTTCCCAGCTTCACGGCCAGCAACTCGCACAGCGCGCAGGCGGCGCCATTGGTGTCTCCGGTGGCGCCATTGGTGTCTCCGGCGGCGGCGCCATTGGTGTCTCTGGCGGAGGCGGTATTCGTGTCTCCGGCGCCGGCACGGGCATTGGAGCTTAATGCACCCGGGTGTACGCCGGCCGGCACCTCGCCAGCAAGCGCCCCCTCCGTCAGTTGCACGCCCGCCGTTGGCGGTGCCTCGACATTAGCCGAGCTCGACGGCATCACGGTAACTAAGCCTCTCGGCCGATGACTTCATCTCCTTGCCTTTGACTGGGCATCCCTGATGCCCTGTACATGTTTTCGCAGGGCACCGCCGACGTTCCTTGCACTCTTCTGCACTTCATGGGCGCCGAGTTGGTCGATGTCGCCAAGGGCAGAATCGTTCAACCGGGCAACCCCATGTTCCACGGTAATCCGATGCCACCCACAGTGTATAGGGTTGAAGTGGTTCGGGTGCTGCCAGGCTGCGACGAGCTGTTACCTCCGATTCGACCCGCTGGGGCCGACGAAGAAGATGAGATGACCCTCAGCGCCTGCGTAAACTGGCCCCTGCTTTGGCCAAAGAGCCAGATTCGTTTGGGGGCGGGGGACACCACCCCACAGACAAGACCGCCAGTCGTGCCGGCGCCAAGCCATGGCAAGAACGCCGCAACGCTACCGGACCTGCCGGACATCCCTATGGCACAGGATCCGGACAACCCTATGGCACAGGATCCGGACGGCGACGACAACGACGACGGTACATTTACCAAAGTTGATAAGTACTTTGCCGAACATGGGTACACTGACGAGTTCTGCGGGCCTCTTTCTCAAGAACCCAACCAAGACGACCGCGATCTAGCTGGTACGACGGAGAAATCCAATTGCAACAGGCGTCGTCTGGTGTTCAGTTCTCAGGACACGCCTCCAGCTCCCGCCTTCACCGAGCCTCAGATAGCTGAGGTGCGAAATATTATCAGCCCCAACACGCTCAAGAAGGCGGTCTGTGAGCAGAACTCGGTCCCATTACAGGAGATCAAGAAGAAGGGACGGAAGCGAAAGACTAACAAGGGCGCCGGTGCGAGCCAGCCGGCACCGAGTTTGATCCGTGCTCAGGACGGGCCACCTTCACCTAAGGATATCTCGAGGAGGGTGCATGTGGCGGGTAGGGCGATGCTACCGCCAAATATGCTGAATGCTGCAACCGGTGCTATGCGGAGTCTGCACGACAGTGTTCTTTCTTTGGAGAAGCGGCGTCTCAGAGAGAATGATGTGGCATACCCGGTTTTCGTGGCCAAGGTGCCAGAGGGCAAGGGCTTTGTGGATGGCGACATCGGGGGTACGATCGTCCTGCGGTTTGATGACATCTTTGCTATGTTTAACCTTCATCCGCTGCACTACACCTTCGTTCGGCTATTTTCGCTGAGTATGGAGATGCGGATCATTAGAGACAAGACCCCGGACATCGTGATAGTCGACCCCTTCTACATGCGTGCCAAGCACTTGAGCAGCGCTGGGGACCGCCAAGTTGCGAGTTCACACCTCGAAGGCGTCATTCTGGCAAACCCAGATAAGGATAACTTCCTTGTGGCTTACTTTCCGGAGTAAGTCATCCCTTAACCGCCCCGTAACATATGATTTCTTAGATTTTGATCGTTCTTTTTTTTCTAACATTCCGTGTTCTGTGCAGTGACACACATTGCACACTCATCCTCTTAAGCCCGAAATATTCCATGGCCACGTATTTCGACCCGAACCGTAACTCCAAGATAGACTACACAAATGTCAAGAAAGTTCTTGATGATGTTCTCCCCGGCTACGCCAAATCTGGAGGCACCTTCACCAGGCAGTTCGTAAGTACGGCAAGCACACCTTCTCACACAATACGAATTTCTGCTGCGTCAAGCAGCCGCCTGGCGGTCAGAAGGATGCCTACTACGCCCTCCATCACATGCGGGCGATCGTAAGGGACCATCATCAACTTCTGCTACCAGATAGTCTCAAAGATTGGGCCGCGAGGTTGTCGGCAACCCAGGACGCGGACCTCAGACAAGAATTCTTTCGCATCCAGTCGGAGTTTGCGGACATCATCCATCAAGATGTCCTTCATACCTCGGGGCAGTTCTACCTCAGATATCAACCGTCCAACAATGAGATAGATGGAACGCTACAAATGCAGGGTGACAACGACCGCGATTTCATGACCATCACGACAGACGACGGCTTCATCCACGCTCCTGTCCGATGAGTCGAGTCGAAAGTAGTGATGTGTAGTTCTGAAACATTGATTGGCTCATGTTGTAATTAAACTTTAATGAATTCGTATGTCTCTTTGGTTTGGACAGTCATTCAACTTAGATGTAATCGATGCTATTTATTAGTAGGATCATGAATCGTGCTATTAATGTCTTGCTTTTCTCTTCCGATCCTTTTGTTGCATACTTACATATTGCTTATGTATTGTCTGTTGTCTGTTGTTTGGCTTGTGCATAGAGATGTCGTCGTATGTCGTGTACAAGGGTAAGGTTCCCGGAGTCTACGACGACTGGGAGGAGTGTCGGAGACAGGTTCACCGTTTCAGCGGTAACAGTTACAAAGGGTACACCACTAGGGCGGAGGCCGAATCTAGATACGCCCGCTATCTAGCGGGAGAGAGGAGGGAGCGTTGGAGGAACCGGATGAAGACCAGTTTGATCGCGATGATGCTCATCGTGATGACCGCAGCTCTCTTTTATGTGATGGTAGTTTAGATGATCGATATCGACTTGTAATGTGAAGACAAACTCGATACTCGCGGTCTTGAGACTTGTAATGTTTTATCTTTGTTCGGTCTTTTGAATTCGGAGACTAATATGATGAATTGTATTCGGAGACTAATCTTCTATTGTATTCGATGAATCTGCTGTTGCTGTGTGCTGCTGTCTATATTCTGTCCAATAATATATTTTGTAACCTGTGCTAAAATCAGAAAAGCAAAAAAAACCAAATATTCATACTAATGGCGCATCAAGGCAGAGTGCGCCATTAGTATGCCAAAGGATACTAATGGCGCATCAAGGCAGAGTGTGCCATTAGTATGACAAAGCACATGGTTACATATGGCCCCCCGAGAGGCATACTAATGGCGCATGGTGTTACATACTAATGGCGCACTGCCTGGTGCGCCATTAGTATACCAGATACTAATGGCGCACCAGTAGTAAAAAATTCTAGTGGCGTGCTACTAATGGCGCACCGGTAGTGCGCCATTAGTAGGCAAAACCGGTGCGCCATTAGTAGGCCTTTTCCTAGTAGTGATGGAGGGCCTCTCTGTCATCATCATGGCCTCTCCGATGAGTTGTGAGTAGTTTACCACAGACCTTCGGGTCCATAGTTATTAGCTAGATGGCTTCTTCTCTCTCTTTGAATCTCAATACAAAGTTCTCCTCAATCTTCTTGGAGATCTATTCGATGTAACTCTTTTTGCGGTGTGTTTGCCGAGATTCGATGAATTGTGGGTTTATGATCAAGTTTATCTATGAGAAATTTTTGAATCTCCTCTGAATTCTTTTATGTATGATTGGTTACCTTTGCAAGTCTCTTCGAATTATCAGTTTGGTTTGGCCTACTAGATTGATCTTTCTTGCAATGGGATAAGTGCTTAGCTTTTGGCTCAATCTTGCGGTGTCCTTTCTGAGTGACAACAGGGGCAGCAAGGCACGTATTGTATTGTTGCCATCGAGGATAAAAAGGTGGGGTTTATATCGTATTGCTTGAGTTTATCCCTCTACATCATGTCATCTTGCTTAATGCATTACTCTGTTCTTATGAACTTAATACTCTAGATGCAGGCAGGAGTCAATCGATGTGTGGAGTAATAGTAGTAGATGCAGAATTGTTTCGATCTACTTGTTGCAGACGTGATGCCTATATACATGATCATGCCTAGATATTCTCATAACTATGCACTTTTCTATCAATTGCTCGACAGTAATTTGTTCACCCACCGTAATACTTATGCTATCTTGAGAGAAGCCACTAGTGAAACCTATGGCCCCCGGGTCTATTCTTTATCATATAAGTTTCCAATCTACTTTATTTTGCAATCTTTACTTTTCAATCTATATCATAAAAATACCAAAAATATTTATCTTATCATATTATCTCTATCAGATCTCACTTTTGCAAGTGGCCATGAAGGGATTGACAACCCCTTTATCGTGTTGGTTGCGAGGTTCTTGTTTGTATGTGTAGGCGGGTGGGACTTGGGAGGAGCCTCCTACTGGATTGATACCTTGGTTCTCAAAACTGAGGGAAATACTTACACTACTTTGCTGCATCACCCTTTCCTCTTCAAGGGGAAAACCAACGCAGCTCAAGAGGTAGCAAGAAGGATTTCTTGCACCGTTGCCGGGAGATCTTCACTCAAGTCAAGACATACCAAGTACCCATCACAAACTCATCTCCCTGGCATTACATTATTTGCCATTTGCCTCTCGTTTTCCTCTACCCCACTTCACCCTTGCCATTTTATTCGCCCTTCTTCTGTCCGTCTTTTCGTTTGCTTTGATGTCTTACTTGGCTCATTTGCTCGTTTGGTTGGAATAGTTGTTTATTTATTGCTAAATAGAGAACCTAAGATCTATGGATCCTCATCCGCTTGCCAATATTTTTAATAGATCCAATTATGATGAACCAAATCCTAGTGATTTGAGTGCACTAGATTATCTTTATGAAGTTTTGCTTGAGATTCGTGAATCTGAAAATTGTGATGAAGAAATTTATGAAGAGATTCACGATAGTTCCTTGAATAAAAAGCATGATTGCATTTTAAATTCTCTTGATGTCAATTGTGCTAATAATACCCAAAACCCTAAGCTTGGTGATGCTAGTTTTGTTATGTCTACTACTTGTTGCAATGATTATGATTGGGGTGACTCTTCTTATGATCTTGAAGATTTATTTAAACCCCATGATGAATATGTAGTATTTGCAATAATATTGAAAGTGGGTTTGGAAGAGTGTCAACTTTAGATCCCACATATTTGGAGAATGTTCAATCTTATGGTGTTTTTGATAAAAGTGGGTTTGGAGAGGTCATGACTTTAGTTAATGATAATCCCACTATTTTGAAAGAGTGTCAACTTCACATGCATGTGGATCATGTTGAGAATATGTTATGTGATAGGTATTTTGTTGAATTTGCCTATGATCCTACATGTAATTATTATGAGAGACGAAAATATGGTCGTAGAAATTTTTATCTTACTAAATTACCTCTTGTCATGTTGAGATTGCTATCGTCTCTTTCTTCTTCCTTACATATGCTAGTTTTTACTTGCCTTGCAAATTTGTTTGCTTATAATATGCCTATGCATAGGAAATATGTTAGACTTAGATGTGTTTGTCATGTGTTTCATGATGCTCTCTTTGCGCTTCAATTCTTGTCTTTCATGTGAGCATCATTAAAATTATCAATGTCTAGCTAAAAGGCTTTAAAGAAAAGCGATTGTTGGGAGACAACCCAATATTTTTCCTTGCTGTTATTCAATAAATAATTCATAAAGCCTCTTTTTAGATGTGGTTTTATGTTTTAATTAGTGTTTGCGCCAAGTAGAACCTATAGGATCATCTTGGGTGAAAGTTAATTTGATTCTGCTGAAAAACAGAAACTTTGTGCTCATGAAAAAACATTCAATAAATCACAGAAATGTGATTTTGAGTTGATTCTCTTTGCAGTAGACCAATAGAAAAATTACCTAGGACTTCCTATTTTGGTAGGATATTTGGAGTTCCAGAAGTATTCGAAAGTTACAGATTCTGTTTTTCGTGTGTTGTTTGCTTATTTTGATGCATCTATGGCTAGTATCGGGGGGTATGAACCATAAAGAAGTTGGAATACTGTAGGTTTAACACCAATATAAATAAAGAAATAGTTCATTATAGTACCCTAAGCTTGGGGATGCCCCGGAAGGCATCCCCTCTTTCATCTTTGTCCATCGATAACTTTACTTGGAGCTATATTTTTATTTACCACATGATATGTGTTTTGCTTGGAGCGTCTTGTACGATATGAGTGTCTACTTTTTAGTTTACCACAATCATACTTGCTGTACACACCTTTTTGGAGAGACTCACATGATTCGGAATTTATTAGAATACTCTATGTGCTTCACTTATATCTTTTGAGCTATGCAATTTTGCTCTAGTGCTTCACTTATATCTTTTTAGAGCACGGTGGTGATTTTATTTTGTAGAAATTATTGATCTCTCATGCTTCACTTATATTATTTTGATAGTATTTTAGAACAGCATGGCATTTGCTACGGTTATAAAATTGGTCATAGAATGGTGGGCATCCAAGTTGGGTATAATAAAAACTATCATGAAAAGTGAATTGAATACTATGATCAACTTGATGCTTAATAATTGTTTTGAGATATGAAGATGGTAATGTTAGTGTCATGCTAGTTGATGTAATTTTGAATTTAAGAAATACTTGTGTTGAGGTTTGCAAGTCCCATAGCATGCACGTATGGTAACCGTTGTGTGACAAATTTATTGCATAGGGTGCTCTTTTGATTGTCTACCTTATGTGTGGGGGTCGGGGGCGCGCGATGGTTAACTCCTACCAACCTCCCCCCTAGGAGCATGCACAGTAGTACTTTGTTTCGAGGGCTAATAAAACTTCTTCAATAAGTATATGAGTTCTTTATGACTAATGTTGAGTCCATGGATTATATGCACTTTTTGTTGCAAATATGCCCTAGAGGCAATAATAAAATGGTTATTATTATATTTCTTTGTTCATGATAATTGTCTGTTATTCATGCTATAATTGTATTATCCGGAAATCGTAATACACGTGTGAATACATAGACCACAACATGTCCCTAGTGAGCCTCTAGTTGACTAGCTTGTTGATCAACAGATGGACATTGGACCACAACATTTCCTGACTACAAAATTTCCTGACTATGGACATTGGATGTCATTGATAACGGGATCACATCATTAGGAGAATGATGTGATGGACAAGACCCAATCCTAAGCATAGCTCAAAGATCGTGTAGTTCGTTTAGCTAGAGCTTTTCCAAATGTCAAGTATCATTTCCTTAGACCATGAGATTGTGCAACTCCCGGATACCGTAGGAGTGCTTTGGGTGTACCAAACGTCACAACGTAACTGGGTGACTATAAAGGTGCACTATGGGTATCTCCAAAAGTGTCTGTTGGGTTGGCACAAATCGAGACTGGGATTTGTCACTCCGTATGACGGAGAGGTATCTCCGAGCCCACTCGGTAATGCATCATCATAATGAGCTCAATGTGACCAAGTGTCTGGTCACGGGATAATGCATTACGGTACGAGTAAAGTGACTTGCCGGTAACGAGATTAAACGAGGTATTGGGATACCGACGATCGATTCTCGGGCATGTAACGTACCGATTGACAAAGGGAATTGTATACGGGATTGTTTGAATCCTCTACATCGTGGTTCATCCGATGAGATCATCGAGGAGCATGTGGGAGCCAACATGAGTATCCAGATCCCGCTGTTGGTTATTGACCGGAGAGGTGTCTCGGTCATGTCTGCATGTCTCCCGAACCCGTAGGTCTACACACTTAAGGTTCGGTGATGCTAGGGTTGTACATATATGAGTATGCAGTAAACCGAAAGTTGTTCAGAGTCCCGAATGAGATCCCGGACATTACAAGGAGTTCCGGAATGGTCCGGAGGTAAAGAATTATATATAGGAACTCGAGTTTCAGCCATCGGGAAAGTTTCGGGGGTCGCCGGTATTGTACCGGGACCACCGGAAGGGTCCCGGGGGGTCCACCGGGTGGGGCCACCTATCCGGAGGGCCCAATGTGCTGAAGTGGGAGGGGAACCAGCCCCTGGTGGGCTGGTGCTCCCCCCTTGGCCCCCCTTGCTCATAGGGTTGGAAACCCTAGGGGTGGGGGCGCCTCCACTTGCCTTGGGGGGCAAGGCACCCCCTTGGCCGCCGCCCCCCTAGGAGATCCCATCTCCTAGGGCCGGCGTCCCCCCTAGGGCCCTATATAAAGAGGGGGGAGGGAGGGCAGCCGCACCCATGCTCTTAGCGCCTCCCTCTCCCTCTGCTACACCTCTCCCTCTCGCAGACGCTTGGCGAAGCCCTGCTGAGATCGCTGCTGCATCCACCACCACGCCGTCGTGCTACTGGATCTTCATCAACCTCTCCTTCCCCCTTGCTGGATCAAGAAGGAGGAGATGTCTCCCTAACCGTACGTGTGTTGAACGCGGAGGTGCCGTCCGTTCGGCGCTAGGATCTTCGGTGATTTGGATCACGACGAGTACGACTCCCTCAACCCTGTTCCCTTGAACGCTTCCGCTCGATCTACAAGGGTATGTAGATGCACTCCTCTCTCTCGTTGCTAGATGAACTCATAGATTGATATTGGTGAAACCGTAGGAAATTTTTTATTTTCTGCAACGTTCCCCAATAATGGCATCATGAGCTAGGTCTATGCGTAGTTCTCTTTGTTGTGGACGTAGATGTTGTCAACTTTCTTGCCACTACTAGTCTTATTTTGCTTCAGCGGTATTGTGGAATGAAGCGGCCCAGACCGACCTTACACGTACGCTTACGTGAGATAGGTTCCACCGACTGACATGCACTAGTTGCATAAGGTGGCTAGCGGGTGTCTGTCTCTCCCACTTTAGTTGGAGCGGATTCGATGAAAAGGGTCCTTATGAAGGGTAAATAGAAGTTGACAAATCACGTTGTGGATTTTACGTAGGTAAGAAAACGTTCTTGCTAGAACCCTATTGCAGCCACGTAAAACATGCAACAACAATTAGAGGACGTCTAACTTGTTTTTGCAGCATATGATTTGTGATGTGATATGGCCAAAAGTTGTGATGAATGATGAATGATATATATGTGATGTATGAGATCATGTTCTTGTAATAGGAATCACGACTTGCATGTCGATGAGTATGACAACCGGCAGGAGCCATAGGAGTTGTCTTAATTATTGTATGACCTGCGTGTCAATGATTCAACGCCATGTAATTACTTTACTTTATTGCTAAACTGTTAGCCATAGTAGTAGAAGTAATAGTTGGAGAGCAACTTCATGGAGACACGATGATGGAGATCATGATGATGGAGATCATGGTGTCATGCCGGTGACGAAGATGATCATGGAGCCCAGAAGATGGAGATCAAAGGAGCTATATGATATTGGCCATATCATGTCACTGTTTAATTGCATGTGATGTTTATTATGTTTATACATCTTGTTTACTTAGAACGACGGTAGTAAATAAGATGATCCCTCATAATAATTTCAAGAAAGTGTTCACCCTAACTGTGCACCGTTGCGAAAGTTCGTCGTTTCGAAGCACCACGTGATGATCGGGTGTGATAGATTCTAACGTTCACATACAACGGGTGTAAGACAGATTTACACATGCAAAACACTTAGGTTAACTTGACGAGCCTAGCATGTACAGACATGGCCTCGGAACACAAGAGACCGAAAGGTCGAACATGAGTCGTATGGAAGATACGATCAACATGGAGATGTTCACCGATGATGACTAGTCCGTCTCACGTGATGATCGGACACGGCCTAGTCGACTCGGATCATGTATCACTTAGATGACTAGAGGGATGTCTAATCTGAGTGGGAGTTCATTAAATAATTTGATTAGATGAACTTAATTATCATGAACTTAGTCTAAAAACCTTTGCAAATATGTCTTGTAGATCAAATGGCCAACGCTCATGTCCACCTCAACTTCAACGCGTTCCTAGAGAAAACCAAGCTGAAAGATGATGGCAGCAACTATACGGACTGGGTCCGGAACCTGAGGATCATCCTCATAGCTGCAAAGAAAGATTATGTCTTAGAAGCACCGCTAGGTGAAGCTCCCATCCCAGAGAACCAAGACGTCATGAACGCTTGGCAGTCTCGTGCTGATGATTACTCCCTCGTTCAGTGCGGCATGCTTTACAGCTTAGAACCGGGGCTCCAAAAGCGTTTTGAGCAACACGGAGCATATGAGATGTTCGAAGAGCTGAAAATGGTTTTCCAAGCTCATGCCCGGGTCGAGAGATATGAAGTCTCCGACAAGTTCTTCAGCTGTAAGATGGAGGAAAATAGTTCTGTCAGTGAGCACATACTCAAAATGTCTGGGTTGCACAACCGCTTGACTCAGCTGGGAGTTAATCTCCCGGATGACGCGGTTATTGACAGAATCCTTCAGTCGCTTCCACCGAGCTACAAGAGCTTTGTGATGAACTTCAATATGCAGGGGATGGAAAAGACCATTCCTGAAGTATATTCAATGCTGAAATCAGCAGAGGTAGAGATCAAAAAGGAACATCAAGTGTTGATGGTGAATAAAACCACTAAGTTCAAGAAAGGCAAGGGTAAGAAGAACTTCAAGAAGGACGGCAAGGAAGTTGCCGCGCCCGGTAAGCCAGCTGCCGGGAAGAAGTCAAAGAATGGACCCAAGCCTGAGACTGAGTGCTTTATTGCAAAGGGAAGGGTCACTGGAAGCGGAACTGCCCCAAATACTTAGCGGACAAGAAGGCCGGCAACACTAAAGGTATATGTGATATACATGTAATTGATGTGTACCTTACCAGTGCTCGTAGTAGCTCCTGGGTATTTGATACCGGTGTCGTTGCTCATATTTGTAACTCAAAGCAGGAGCTGCGGAATAAGCGGAGACTGGCGAAGGACGAGGTGACGATGCGCGTCGGGAATGGTTCCAGAGTCGATGTGATCGCCGTCGGCACGCTACCTCTACATTTACCTACGGGATTAGTTTTAAACCTCAATAATTGTTATTTAGTGCCAGCTTTGAGCATGAACATTGTATCTGGATCTCGTTTAATACGAGATGGCTACTCATTTAAATCCGAGAATAATGGTTGTTCTATTTATATGAGAGATATGTTTTATGGTCATGCCCCGATGGTCAATGGTTTATTCTTAATGAATCTCGAACGTGATGTTACACATATTCATAGTGTGAATACCAAAAGATGTAAAGTTGATAACGATAGTCCCACATACTTGTGGCACTGCCGCCTTGGTCACATTGGTGTCAAGCGCATGAAGAAGCTCCATGCTGATGGACTTTTAGAGTCTCTCGATTATGAATCATTTGACACATGCGAACCATGCCTCATGGGCAAAATGACCAAGACTCCGTTCTCCGGAACAATGGAGCGAGCAACCAACTTATTGGAAATCATACATACTGATGTGTGCGGTCCAATGAGCGTTGAGGCTCGCGGAGGATATCGTTATGTTCTCACTCTCACTGATGACTTGAGTAGATATGGGTATGTCTACTTGATGAAACACAAGTCTGAGACCTTTGAAAAGTTCAAGGAATTTCAGAATGAGGTAGAGAATCAACGTGACCGAAAAATAAAGTTCTTACGATCAGATCGTGGAGGAGAATATTTAAGTCACGAATTTGGTACGCACTTAAGGAAATGTGGAATCGTTTCACAACTCACGCCGCCTGGAACACCTCAGCGTAACGGTGTGTCCGAACGTCGTAATCGCACTTTATTGGATATGGTGCGATCTATGATGTCTCTTACCGATTTACCGCTATCTTTTTGGGGATACGCTCTAGAGACAGCTACATTCACTTTAAATAGGGCACCGTCTAAATCCGTTGAGACGACACCGTATGAATTATGGTTTGGGAAGAAACCTAAGCTCTCGTTTCTGAAAGTTTGGGGATGCGATGCTTATGTCAAGAAACTTCAACCTGAAAAGCTCGAACCCAAGTCGGAAAAATGCGTCTTCATAGGATACCCTAAGGAAACCATTGGGTATACCTTCTACCTTAGATCCGAAGGCAAGATCTTTGTTGCCAAGAACGGGTCCTTTCTGGAGAAAGAGTTTCTCTCGAGAGAAGTAAGTGGGGAAGTGGAACTTGATGAAGTACTACCTCTTGAACCGGTAAGTAGCGCAGCTCAGGAAGATGTTCCTGTGGTGCCTACACCGACTAGAGAGGAAATTAATGATAATGATCAAGGTACTTCGGATCAAGTTGCTACTGAACTTCGTAGGTCCACAAGGACACGTTCCACACCAGAGTGGTATGGCAACCCTGTCCTGGAAATCATGTTGTTAGACAACGGTGAACCTTCGAACTATGAAGAAGCGATGGCGGGCCCAGATTCCAACAAATGGCTTGAAGCCATGCAATCCGAGATAGAATCCATGTATGAAAACAAAGTATGGACTTTGACAGACTTGCCCGATGATCGGCGAGCGATAGAAAACAAATGGATCTTTAAGAAGAAGACGGACGCGGATGGTAATGTTACCATCTATAAAGCTCGACTTGTCGCTAAGGGTTATCGGCAAGTTCAAGGGGTTGACTACGATGAGACTTTCTCTCCCGTAGCGAAGCTGAAGTCCGTCCGAATCATGTTAGCAATTGCCGCATACTATGATTATGAGATATGGCAGATGGACGTCAAAACGGCATTCCTTAACGGTTATCTTAAGGAAGAACTGTATATGATGCAGCCGGAAGGTTTTGTCGATCCTAAGAATGCTAACAAGGTATGCAAGCTCCAGCGATCCATTTATGGGCTGGTGCAAGCATCTCGGAGTTGGAACATTCGCTTTGATGAGATGATCAAAGCGTTTGGGTTTATGCAGACTTATGGAGAAGCCTGCGTTTACAAGAAAGTGAGTGGGAGCTCTGTAGCATTTCTCATATTATATGTAGATGACATACTTTTGATGGGAAATGATATAGAACTTTTGGACAGCATTAAGGCCTACTTGAATAAGTGTTTTTCAATGAAGGACCTTGGAGAAGCTGCTTACATATTAGGCATCAAGATCTATAGGGATAGATCAAGACGCCTCATAGGTCTTTCACAAAGCACATACCTTGATAAGATATTGAAGAAGTTCAATATGGATCAGTCCAAGAAAGGGTTCTTGCCTGTATTGCAAGGTGTGAGATTGAGCTCGGCTCAATGCCCGACCACGGCAGAAGATAAAGAAGAGATGAGTGTCATCCCCTATGCCTCAGCCATAGGATCTATTATGTATGCCATGCTGTGTACCAGACCTGATGTAAACCTTGCCGTAAGTTTGGTAGGAAGGTACCAAAGTAATCCCGGCAAGGAACACTGGACAGCGGTCAAGAATATCCTGAAGTACCTGAAAAGGACAAAGGACATGTTTCTCGTCTATGGAGGTGACGAAGAGCTCGTCGTAAAGGGTTACGTCGACGCTAGCTTCGACA
Source organism: Triticum aestivum (assembly GCF_018294505.1). NCBI lineage: Eukaryota > Viridiplantae > Streptophyta > Magnoliopsida > Poales > Poaceae > Triticum > Triticum aestivum. The sequence goes on along the minus strand of NC_057801.1, from coordinate 13,010,907 downwards.
CAGATCTGGATGACTCGAAGTCACAAACCGGATACATGTATATTCTGAATGGTGGGGCAGTAAGCTGGTGCAGTTGCAAGCAAAGCGTCGTGGCGGGATCTACATGTGAAGCGGAGTACATGGCAGCCTCGGAGGCAGCGCATGAAGCAATCTGGGTGAAGGAGTTCATCACCGACCTAGGAGTCATACCCAATGCGTCGGGGCCGATCAAACTCTTCTGTGACAACACTGGAGCTATTGCACTTGCCAAGGAGCCCAGGTTTCACAAGAAGACCAGGCACATCAAGCGTCGCTTCAACTCCATTCGTGAAAATGTTCAAGATGGAGACATAGATATTTGTAAAGTACATACGGACCTGAATGTGGCAGATCCGTTGACTAAACCTCTCCCTAGGGCAAAACATGATCAACACCAGAATTCCATGGGTGTTCGATTCATCACAATGTAACTAGATTATTGAACTCTAGTGCAAGTGGGAGACTGTTGGAAATATGCCCTAGAGGCAATAATAAAATGGTTATTATTATATTTCTTTGTTCATGATAATTGTCTGTTATTCATGCTATAATTGTATTATCCGGAAATCGTAATACACGTGTGAATACATAGACCACAACATGTCCCTAGTGAGCCTCTAGTTGACTAGCTCGTTGATCAACAGATAGTCATGGTTTCCTGACTATGGACATTGGATGTCATTGATAACGGGATCACATCATTAGGAGAATGATGTGATGGACAAGACCCAATCCTAAGCATAGCTCAAAGATCGTGTAGTTCGTTTAGCTAGAGCTTTTCCAAATGTCAAGTATCATTTCCTTAGACCATGAGATTGTGCAACTCCCGGATACCGTAGGAGTGCTTTGGGTGTACCAAACGTCACAACGTAACTGGGTGACTATAAAGGTGCACTACGGGTATCTCCGAAAGTGTCTGTTGGGTTGGCACGAATCGAGACTGGGATTTGTCACTCCGTATGACGGAGAGGTATCTCTGGGCCCACTCGGTAATGCATCATCATAATGAGCTCAATGTGACCAAGTGTCTGGTCACGGGATCATGCATTACGGTACGAGTAAAGTGACTTGCCGGTAACGAGATTAAACGAGGTATTGGGATACCGACGATCGAGTCTCGGGCATGTAACGTACCGATTGACAAAGGGAATTGTATACGGGGTTGTTTGAATCCTCGACATCGTGGTTCATCCGATGAGATCATCGAGGAGCATGTGGGAGCCAACATGGGTATCCAGATCCCGCTGTTGGTTATTGACCGGAGAGGTGTCTCGGTCATGTCTGCATGTCTCCCGAACCCGTAGGGTCTACACACTTAAGGTTCGGTGACGCTAGGGTTGTAGAGATATGAGTATGCAGTAAACCGAAAGTTGTTCGGAGTCCCGGATGAGATCCCGAACATCACGAGGAGTTCCGGAATGGTCCGGAGGTAAAGAATTATATATAGGAAGTCGAGTTTCGGCCATCGGGAAAGTTTCGGGGGTCACCGGTATTGTACGGGACCACCGGAAGGGTCCCGGGGGTCCACCGGGTGGGGCCACCTATCCCGGAGGGCCCCATGGGCTGAAGTGGGAGGGGAACCAGCCCCAGGTGGGCTGGTGCGCCCCCCTTGGGCCCCCCTGCGCCTAGGGTTGGAAACCCTAGGGGTGGGGGCGCCTCCACTTGCCTTGGGGGGCAAGGCACCCCCTTGGCCGCCGCCCCCCTAGGAGATCCCATCTCCTAGGGCCGGCGCCCCCCTAGGGGCCCTATATAAAGAGGGGGGAGGGAGGGCAGCCGCACCCATGCTCTTGGCGCCTCCCTCTCCCCTTGCTACACCTCTCCCTCTCGCAGGCGCTTGGCGAAGCCCTGCCGAGATCGCTGCTGCATCCACCACCACGCCGTCGTGCTGCTGGATCTTCATCAACCTCTCCTTCCCCCTTGCTGGATCAAGAAGGAGGAGACGTCTCCCTAACCGTACGTGTGTTGAACGCGGAGGTGCCGTCCGTTCGGCGCTAGGATCTCCGGTGATTTGGATCACGACGAGTACGACTCCCTCAACCCCGTTCCCTTGAACGCTTCCGCTCGATCTACAAGGGTATGTAGATGCACTCCTCTCTCTCGTTGCTAGATGAACTCATAGATTGATCTTGGTGAAACCATAGGAATTTTTTTATTTTCTGCAAAGTTCCCCAACACTTTTACCTTACCATCACCTTGAGAGTTGTTGCAAACTTCGCTGGTGCATCCGAACCTCATGATATGATACGCTCTACCACACATAAAACTCCTTATATCCTCCTCAAAACAGCCACCATACCTGCCTATTATGGCATTTCCATAGCCATTCCGAGATATATTGCCATGCAACTTTCCACCATTCCGTTTATTATGACACGCTTCATCATTGTCATATTGCTTTTTGCATGATCATGTAGTTGACATCGTATTTGTGGCAAAGACACCATGCCTAATTTTCATACATGTCACTCTTGAGTCATCGCTTATCCCGGTACACCGCCGGAGGCATTCATATAGAGTCATATTTTTGTTCTAGTATCGAATTTTAATTCATGAGTTGTAAGTAAAATAGAAGTGTGATGATCATCATTTTTAGAGCATTGTCCCTAATAAAAAAAGAAAGGCCAAAAAAAAGAAAGGTCAAATAAAAAATAAGAGAAAGGCAAAAAAAGGCCTAAAAAAAGAGGGAAAATGCTACTATCTTTTCCACACTTGTGCTCAAAATAGCACCATGCTCTTTATGATAGAAAGTCTTCTATGTTGTCACTTTTATTTACTAAGTGGGATTCTTTCATTATAGAACTTGGCTTGTATATTCCAATGATGGGCTTCCTCAAAATTCCCTAGGTCTTCATGAGCAAGCAAGTTGGATGCACACCCACTTAGTTTCTTTTATTGAGATTTCATATATTTATATCTCTAGTGCATCTGTTGCATGGAAATCCCTACTCCTTGCATTGACATCAATTGATGGGCATCTCCCTAGCCCGTTGATAAGCCGCGTCGATGTGAGACTTTCTCATTTTTTGTATTCTCTAAATAATCCCTATCATTATATTCTATTCCACCCATAGTGCTATATCCATGCCTCACGCTCATGTATTGTGTGAGAGTTGAAAAAGGCAGAAGCGCGTTAAAAAGTATGAACCAATTGCTTGGCTGAAACCGGGGTTGTTCTTGATGGGAGTATTTTGTGTAATAATAATGAAACATAGCCAAACTATATGATTTTGTAGGGATGAACTTTCCTTTGCCATGTTATTTCGAGAAGACATGATTCCTTGGTTAGTATGCTTGAAGTATTATTATTCTTTTATCAATATGAACTTTTATTTTGAATCATTTGGATCTGAACTTTCATGCCACAATAAAGATAAACACATTGAGAAATATGCTAGGTAGCATTCCACATCAAAAATTCTGTTCTTATCATTTACCTACTCGAGGACGAATAGGAATTAAGATTGGGGATGCTTGATACGTCTCCAACGTATCTATACTTTTTGATTGTTCCATGCTATTATATTACCTGTTTTGGATGTTTATGGGCTTTACTTTACATGTTTATATCATTTTTGGGACTAACCTACTAAGTGGAGGCCCAACCCGAATTGCTGTTTTTTGCCTATTTCATTGTTTCGCAGAAAAGGAATATCAAACGGAGTCCAAACGGAATGAAATCTTCGGGAGCGATCTTTTCGGAACAAACGCAATCCAGGAAACTTGGAGTGGACGTCAAGAAGCAGTCGAGGCGGCCACGAGGGCGGCCGGCGCGTCCTAAGGGGGTGGGCGCACCCCCTGCCTCGTGGGCCCCTTGTGGCTCCCCTGACTGACCTCTTTCGTCTATATATATCTACGTACCCCAAAACCATCCAGGAGCACCATGAAAAACTATTTCCACCGCCGCAACCTTCTGTATCCGCGAGATCACATCTTGGAGCCTTCGCCGGCGCTCCGCCGGAGGGGGAATCGACCATGCACTACTAGGAAAAGGGCTATAGATAGGATTGATACTAATGGTGCACCGAGGAACCAGTGCGACACTACTATATACTAATGGCGCACCAGTCGGTGATGCGCCATTAGTGTGGAAGACACTAATGGCGCACCAGAGACATGGTGCGCCACTAGTATTATTTTTTTTTTCATTTTCCATACATACTAATGGCGCATCAGGTCGAAGTGCGCCATTACTGTATTATTTTTATTCTTTCTTTTTTGCAAAACTACTAATGGCGCACTCTGGCCAGGTGCGCCATTACTAGTTTAGACTAGTAATGGCGCACTGTGACCAGGTGCGCCATTATTATATATATATATATATATATATATATATATATATATATATATATATATATATATATATATATATATTACTTTTCTGCAACACTACTAATGGCGCACCACCAGCAGGTGCGCCATTAGTAACCAGGGTTAATAATGGCGCATTTGCTGCTGGTGTGCCATTAGTAACCTGGGACCCCAACAAGATATTTTGGACAACCCCACACCTACCCACTCACTTTCCCCACTTCATTCCCTCCACCTCCTTCTCCAAGCTTTCGGCTGCCTCCTCCTCCTCACCTCATTTCCACCATAGATTCATCAAAATTAAGTGGTGAAATTACCTTTTTTGATAGGTAAGTAAGGGGAAAGCTATCTTCATGATGTAGATCTACTTTTTTTCTCCCTAGCTCACTCCAACAACGTGCACATGCACTTTTTGTGGCCTAGCTAGATCTATGTATGTTTGTGGTGTTGCTTGTGTTTGTGGTGTTGCATATATGTTTGTGTTTGCAGGTACCGGTATTTGAAATGCGATAGTTGCCAATATTTTGCCGGAATGTTGATTCATTTCCGTTTCGGCGAGAATTTTGGCACTATGCATTCTTTTTGGTCCTATTTTTAGGGAAGGTCATGCCAAATTTTTTCTTGGTTCTAAAATATCGTTTTGCTCTACCCCGCAGGCGACCATGGTCCGCACGATGACCGAAGGCATCATGAATAGGTTTTTGAGCTCCGCGAAGGCCGAGATGCTTCAAAAGAACGAGACAGAGATAAGATGTCCGTGTCGAAGATGCAAGCTGAAGAGCCCTATTGCGGACCCGGATTCCGGGCAGGTGCGGGACCACCTGCTCTTGCGTGGTTTCATGGATGGCTATCGGTGGCAAGGTGATGAAGATGACTATGAAGTCGTCCATGGGGGCCGGGCAAGAAATGAGGAAGGGCAACAAGACAAGTACCACCGCGGCGAGGGCGGGCGAGAAGACGAAGAATCTCCAGGACATGATCACGGTGGTGATGCTGTACACAGTCATCATGTAGAAGATGTCGTACATGATGATGAGGAAGATCAAGACGAAGGGCATGATCATGAAGATGAAGATGCCGGAGCAGACGACGATGGAGGCTGGGTATAGGACCCTCATATTCAAGAGCTGCTTCTCAAGCAGACAGATAACGCAAGAGCTGCCACCCGAGAGAAAGCCAAGCTGGATCAACTGGAGATAGACGCGGTTACTCCATTGTATGAAGGATGCAGGCCCGAGGATACCCTCCTGAAAGTAATGCTCATGGCTCTGGAGATGAAGGTAAAACACAAAATGACCGATGCATGCTTCGACGAGAACATGTCATCCTGGCACGAACGTCTTCCCAAGGGGAACAAGTGCCCGACCAGTTTCGAGGAGGCGAAGAAAATCGTGTGTGCTGTGGATTTACCGCACGTGAAATACCATGTGTGCATGAAAAATTGCATCATTTATCGGGACGAGCACGCAGAGTCTACCATATGTCCGGTGTGCGGCGTCACTCGATACAAGAAGAGGAAGAAAGCTCCTCGAAAATCGGTGTGGTACTTTCCGATCACTCCTTGTCTGCAGCGGTATTTCGCGGACCCTAAGGTAGCAAAGCTCCTGCGTTGGCATGCGGATAGGGAGGAGAATAAGCGGGAAGATGACGGAAATGATCCGGAGATAAATAAAAAAGACAAGATGTTGAGTCACCCTAAGGATGCGAGCCAGTGGCAAGCGTTGAACTTCGAATACCCAGAATTTGGGAAGGATCCAAGGAACATCATGCTGGTCGTGAGCACCGATGGAGTCAATCCGTTTGGCAGCCATATAAGCACACATAGCACCTGGCCTGTGTTTGTGTGGATGTACAACCTTCCCCACTGGTTGTGCATGAAGAGGAAGTACATTCACATGAGTATGCTAATTGAAGGGCCGAAACAACCAGGGAACGACATCAATCTGTATCAGGGGCTGCTGAAGGAGGAGCTAGACACGCTGTGGAAAACGCCAGCCAATATGTGGGACCCGCAGAGAAAGAATATTTCCCTATGAGAGCCGCACTGCTCACGACGGTGCACGACTATCTCGGTTACGGATATCTCGCGGGGCAGGTAGTCCACATATTTTCTGGATGCGTAAGGTGCATGGATGATACAACGTATCGCCAGCTAGATAGAGATCCCGGGTCTTCGAAAACCGTGTTCATGGGACATCGAAGGTGGCTTCGCGACGATGACCCGTGGAGGAAACGCAAGGATCTGTTCGATGGTGAAACCGAGCCCCGAAAACGCCCGTGTACGAGGAGCGGCGAGGAAATAGACGAGCTGTTGAAAAATTGGAAAGACTGCCCACTGCCGGGAAAGAAGCAAAAGGCGCCAGAGCCGGGAAAAAAGCGAAAGGCGCCAGAGCCACTGCTGAAGGTATGGAAAATGAGGTCTGTTTTCTGGGACTTACTGTACTGGAAGATCCACCGTGTGCCTCACAGCCTTGATGTCATGCATATCACGAAGAACGTGTGCGGGAGTCTGCTTGGTACCCTGCTCAACATGCCAGAGAGGACCAAAGATGGGCCGAAAGCAAGGGCAGACTTGAAATCAATGGGCATCAGGCAGGAGCTTCACGCTAATGATGATGATGATGATGATGATGATGATGATGAGGCGAAGCAGGACACAGAAAGTCGTCGCAAAGGCAAAAAGGCCAAGAAGACCGGAAATGACTACCCTCCCGCGTGCTTCACTCTAAGTCAGGAGGAGATCGAGCAGTTTTTCACCTGCCTCCTAGGAGTAAAACTTCCTTACGGTTACGTGGGGAAGATAAGCAGATACCTAGACCCAGTGAAGCAGAAGTTCAGCGGGACAATCCGTGGGATCATGGACGCGCAGGTCCGTGAAACGCTATTTGGCCTATGCAACTTTTTCGACGTCATCTCTTGGAAGTCGATTGGCGTGAGGCAACTCAGAAGGCTACAGGAAGAGATCGTGGTGATACTATGCAAGCTTGAGATGTACTTCCCACCCGCATTCTTCGACGTTATGGTGCATCTGCTGGTCAATATCGTGGAGGATATCATCCAACTTGGGCCGACGTTCCTGCACAGCATGATGCCGTTTGAAAGGATGAATGGTGTCATCAAAGGATACGTTCGCAACATGTCACATCCAGAGGGAAGTATAGCCAGGGGCTTTCTGACCGAAGAGTGCATCTCCTACTGCACGAATTATCTAGGCATCGAGAACCCCGTTGGTCTGCCCATCAACAGGCACCTAGGCAGGCTCGCTGGATGGGGTCACCGTGAGGGTCGCCGCGAAATGCATGTCGACTTCGAGGGTCGACTCGCCGACTTTGAAAGAGCAAACCTAGTCGCGCTACACAACACATAGACGTGGTCGATCCTTGGGTGGTAGAGCACAAAACCTTTATTGAGAAGACGTACAATGACCGAGGCCAATAGAGGACGGACGGAGATATAATCAAAGAGCACAACTCATGTTTCACGCATTGGTTCAAGCAGAAGCTTCTGTCGTACCCTTTACATGAGGATTCTTCCACGGAAGAACAACTCATATTCGCCTTGTCACAGGGCGCCGAGCACAACCTGATGACCTATGAGGCGTACGATATCAACGGCTACACATTCTACACCGAGGACAAGGACATGAAGAGCGATGGTTATCAGAACTCCAGGGTAACGATGGGATCCTACACCGGCAACGACAAGGGCAGATACTACGGAAGGATCGAGGAGATCTGGGAGCTGAGATACGCTGGAGAGAAGGTCCCGATGTTCCGTGTCAGATGGGCCAAGAGCGTCCTAAAAGAAGACCGGTATTTCACCACCATGGTTATACCCGAAGCCAAATCCAAGACCGCGGGCGCAAACGTCACCGCGAAAAATGAGCCATGGGTACTGCCTTCCCAAGTGGACCAATGCTTCTTCATTACCGACCCGTCAAAGCCCAGTCGTGTTGTCGTGAGGAGAGGCAAAAGGAAGATCATCGGAATGGATGGAGTAGCCAATGAGCAAGACTTCGACAAGTACGGCGACCCGAAGATCGAACATGACGACGACGATGAAGTAGCAGCACACACCACAAGAAGAAGCAGGACAACCCTACCTAAAGGACGTCCGTTCCACAGAAGAACTCCATTTGCGAAAAAGAAGGGTAAGAAGATTGTGAACAGATAGCTAGCTAAGATCGATTGTATTTAAATCGTAGTCTTCATTTCTCGATTGTATTTTATGGGCACTTTTTGATATCATGAATATTTTTAAATTTCATGGACACTTTTTGATCTCGATCTCGATCCCACCCGCACCCTCCCCCTCTAGCTCCACCGCCGCCGCCGACCCACCGCAACCCTCCCCCGCTAGCTCCACCGCCGCCGACGACCCACCGCAACCCTCCCCCGCTAGCTCCACCGCCGCCGACGACCCACCACAACCCTCCCCCGCTCCGCCGCCGCCGACGAGCACCCCCGCACCCTCCCCCGCTCCACCACCACCGACGAGCACCCCCCACCCTCCCCCGCTCCACCACCGCCGACGAGCACCCCCCGTTTCATATTCATATTCATTTAAAAAAAGTGTAGACTACAATTGTTGTTAAACAACAATTATTACTGTTTTTATAAAAAATATTACTGTGTCATATTCATATTCATTTTCTAAAAAATTATTACATGAAACAAAAAATAAAAATAAATTACTTATGGCGCACCTCTGGCTGGTGCGCCATTGCTATATGTAAAAAAAAATTACTAATGGCGCACCTCTTCCTGGTGCGCCATTGCTATGTAAATTTTTTTTACTAATGGCGCACCGGCCGCGGATGCGCCATTAGTAAGATTCCCCCTAGCTAATTCCCTCCCTCTCGCCTGATCCCCTTCGTCCCTCTCCCTCGCCAGATCCACTTCCCCCCGCTACCCCGACCCACGCCGCCGCCGCCCTCGCGCCTCCGTCTTCATCGCCGCCCCTAGTCAGCCCCTGCCCTGCCCCCCATCGCTGTCCACTCCCAATCCACCCCCTCCCTCGCCTTCACCGCACCCACCCACCCCCTCCCTCGCCTGACCAGCCCTCGAAACCCTAGAAACCTGCGGCACCTCTCCGCTCGAGCTCCACCGTGCGAGGTGACAGGCAAGGCGGCGGGCGGAATCTGTTTCAACACCAGGCCAGCGAGCCACGGAAGCAGGGCAGGACGGCGCTCGACCCCTTCACCCTCCCTCCACCTCTTCTTCCTCGGGGAAGCAGAGCCGAAGCGAAAGCAGAGCCGAACTCGCCGCTGTAGATGTGCTCGCTCGCCCCAGTAGACGTGCTCGCCGCTGTAGATGTGCTCGTCGGGGCCTCTCCTCCGACGTCACCGGTGAGCCACCGCGCCCTGCCCTCTCCCTCTCTGCTCCTCCCTCCTTGCCCTCTCCCTCTCTGCTCGATCCCCTCTCTTCTCTGTCTCCACCTTCTGTTCTTGCCTGTGAGGTGTTTGATTAAATGTCAATTCAAACGATTGATGCAGCCGCGTCCACCGGAGCACCACGACTGCGTCTGCGACCTCGTCTCTGCTCCACCGCCATCTATGACCTCGTCTGCGACCGCGTCCGTCGAGGTGAGTTCACCAAAATTCGGTAGTGTGTGCACCAAAATTCAGTGTTGTCTGCATTTTGGTTGTAATCTGGGTTAACTATGATTTTTCCCTTTTTTGGCTTTGCTATTATGAACATAAACAGTTGGTAGCAATTTCAAGTGATATATATGTGGTACATTGCCATTAATGAAATAAATGGAATCATTCCTTGACCGGAAGCTTGCCACCAGGTTTAGGCCAACCTTCACTTGCGACACTGTGAGTACAATAGTTCATGGCATGCAAAGTTGTACTGTTTCATGCTAGAAATATGGCAGATTGTTATCGCACCCACATTCTGCTATTGACATGCTCATGGTAGGTACATAATACAACATCTTACTTTGTATGTTCATCATGAAATCTTTAAAACTGTAATTTGGCAGAATTTACCTGTTCCACACCACACAAGTAGCATTCTCATGTAGAATCATGAAGCTAGGACAGTACCAAGAAAGTAGCTCTAGGAACTCTTTTTGTGAGCTTCAGGACCTAATGGCTTTGATGACATCATCTTAGCTGGTAAGTCATCTATGGACTGACTAAACAATACATAATCATATTTATCTGTGGGATGGTATAACATCTGTACTGGCTATAATGATCCTTGGTTTCAGTTTTTTTCTGTTTCTGTACCTGGATGGAGGGATGTTTTAAGTGGTCCAGATGTATCTTAGATTGTTAGGTAACTTCAACATGTTATTTTTGTTAAAAACTAGCATTGAGTTAGCAAATGTGCTTCTAAGCTTTTCTTGCTCACTCGGGATTACAATTCATCATTGTCTGCCAACTCTTTAACATAGTGTATTTCTATTGCTGTAGTTCTATCTAATGCTTCGACAAGCCTGATTCTCTAACAATCTGGGTCACTTTAATCAGGTTTTTTTGGTTTGATTTTTAGGGATCTGTCCTCGAACCAGTTTACTGGGAGTATTCCTGGCACCATAGGCTCATCTAAATTACAGACTGTGTAAGCAGAGTTTTCCACAGAATTATTCAATTTGTTCATGCAATTTTTTTACTGCCAGTTAGTAGTACTGATATTAAATGATGCCTGAAATGATTTATTATGTATCTTTAGCATGATCTATTTCACATAATAAATGATGCCTGAAATGATTTCTTGTGTAAGTGAAGGCTTGCTATGTTATTGCAGCCAGCTGTTTTCTGTTTCCTCATTTGGATTACTCAGTTATTTAGTTTATTATTACTTGGGAACAGTACTGTGAGAAAAAAATGATTATCTGCATTGCATTGTAAAATGTTGTACTAGGAAGTGACATGGAGCAGTGTAGTGGCATGGCCATTGACCGATGGCTGGCATCTAGACAGCACACACATATATACAGAGGCACATTGTGGTGCTGCTTTGTTTCTGTGATCACATTGTGGTGCCTGGCACATTTGCCCCATCATTTCGTTACCCCTTTCTCCTGAAATGTTGATTAATTTCCGTTTCGGTTGAGAATGGGGCACTCCTAGGTCAAGAAAATTAGCAAAGGTCATGCCCAATTTTCTTGACCTAGAAGGTGCCCGATTCTCAACCGAAACAAAAATTAATCAGCATGTATCTTGACATCAACCAACTTTCTGGACACATCCCTCGACAACTAGGTTATCTTGAGAACTTAGAGGAGTTGTGGCTTTGCTACAACACACTAACAGGTTCCATCCCAAACTGCCTAGCACTTGGACCTTAGCAACAACACACTAACAGGTTCCATCCCAAAACACCTAGGTAATATCCCAAAACACCTATGAAAACTTAACTTGGCTGCCCCGGATGCCTCAGTGTCGATGAGAACCTAAATGATGTATGCTTAGGCTTTTAGGGTGCCTCGGCATCGACAAACCCTAAATGATGAAACGTTAGGCTTTTAGGGTGCCTCGGTGTCGACAAACCCTAAATGATGAGACCATGATCTTGTTCCTTGACAATAACCAACTTTTTGACCAAATTTTTTTCCTATTTAGAGCGAAACATGGCCCACAACGATGAGGCCGGTGGTTCGGGCGGCAAGCAATTCTGGGAGCTGTCCCAGGAGATGGAGGAATAACCTCACCGCTATGAGGACGCCGCGGAAGACACCGATCCTGATTACACAACCCCTAGTGGCGTCGGGGATGACACCACTGATGGTGCCGCCGAGGATGCCACCACTGATGATGGCGGCGCACACACAGATGACAGCCAACCGAAGAAGCAAAGGAAGGACCGGCGCCCGAATGCGCTCCGCACCCTCAAGGAGGAATTCACTCAAGTGGACTCTGACGGGAATCCAACGGAGCCCAAACATATAGTCAAGGGGTACTCGGTTCAGCTCGGGTGCATTCTCCGGAGCACCGTCTCGATCAACACCGAGAACCGTAGGCATAAGGACCGAGGGAATTTGCGCAACCTCCTCTTCACGAAGCTGCACGAACGATACAAGTTCCCCGCCGAATTTGAAAACACACGCCTCTCAGGGAATAAAGTGAACAGTGCCGTCCTCACGAAGATGAGCACGGCCCTGTCTACTTGGAGAAGCGCGGTGAAGAGAATGATTGATAAAGGTGATAGTTATGAGAAGATCAAGGCGAAATATCCTTTGATGAGCGAAGATGACTACAAGGAGTTCAAGATAAAGTGCGAGAGTAGTGCAACCTCCGAATCAAGTCTATGGGGGAAAGAAATGCGGGAGTTGAACTTAGGGGAACACAAACTCGGTCTTGGCGGTTACAGAGTGGCGGAGCCTATATGGGACAAGGAGGACGCGGAGCATGCCGAGCAAGGCCTATCGCCCCGCTTCGAGAAATACAACGGTAACAAGCAGACCAGGAACTATGTCAGGGCCCGGTACAAGGAGGACCCGATAACAAAGGAGCTTACCATGGATCCGAAGACCAGGGCGCTTGAGCTTGTTCTGGTAAGGAATACACCCCCGCGTAATTAGCTCCATATGGTTGCACTCTAATTAATCCCCAATATTTCTAAATGGTTCACGTTCCTTTGCAGGACACTGAAAGCAGTAGCGCGGGGTCGTCTCAGAGCTCTCCTTTCGACACCCCTTTAAATAGGGCGTTGAACGTAATGAAAAACAAGGATAAGCTCACTAAGCCGACGTCAGCTGGTCATGTGGCCGGCAAAGGCTTGTCCACAAAATGGGGGTCATACTATACCGCTGGTGTGCGGAAGGAGAAAAAGACCAGCTCGGAAAGCCAGACGCGCGAGGTTGAAGAACTCAAGGCACAAGTGGCGCGGATTCCGGAGCTTGTCCAAGAGCAAGTGGAACAACAACTGGGAACGAAGCTCAACGCCATGGTGCCTACGTTGATTCATGGGCTGACGACGTGGATTACGGGCGGCCAACAGGGGCCTCCCCCGGTTCCCAGCTTCACGGCCAGCAACTCGCACAGCGCGTAGGAGGCGCCATTGGTGTCTCCGGTGGCGCCATTGGTGTCTCCGGCGGCGGCGCCATTGGTGTCTCTGGCGGAGGCGGTATTCATGTCTCTGGCGCCGGCACGGGCATTGGAGCTTAATGCACCCGGGTCTACGCCGGCCGGCACCTCGCCAGCAAGCGCCCCCTCCGTCAGTTGCACTCCCGCCATTGGCGGTGCCTCAACATTAGCCGAGCTCGACGGCATCACGGTAACTAAGCCTCTCGGCCGATGACTTCATCTCCTTGGCTTTGACTGGGCATCCTTGATGCCCTGTACATGTTTTCGTAGGGCACCGCCGACGTTCCTTGCACTCTTCTGCACTTCATGGGCGCCGAGTTGGTCGATGTCGCCAAGGGCAGAATTGTTCAACCGGGCAACCCCATGTTCCACGGTAATCCGATGCCACCCACAGTGTATAGGGTTGAAGTGGTTCGGGTGCTGCCAGGCTGCGACGAGCTGTTACCTCTGATTCGACCCGCTGGGGCCGATGAAGAAGATGAGATGACCCTCAGCGCCTGCGTAAACTGGCCCCTGCTTTGGCCAAAGAGCCAGATTCGTTTGGGGGCGGGGGACAACACCCCACAGACAAGACCGCCAGTCATGCCGGCGCCAAGCCATGGCAAGAACGCCGCAACGCTACCGGACCTGCCGGACATCCCTATGGCACAGGATCCGGACAACCCTATGGCACAGGATCCGGACGGCGACGACAACGACGACGGTACATTTACCAAAGTTGATAAGTACTTTGCCGAACATGGGTACACTGACGAGTTCTGTGGGCCTCTTTCTCAAGAACCCAACCAAGACGACCGCGATCTGGCTGGTACGACAGAGAAATCCAATTGCAACAGGCGTCGTCTGGCATTCAGTTCTCAGGACACGCCTCCAGCTCCCACCTTCACCGAGCCTCAGATAGCTGAGGTGTGAAATATTATCAGCCCCAACACGCTCAAGAAGGCGGTCTATGAGCAGAACTCGGTCCCATTACAGGAGATCAAGAAGAAGGGACGGAAGCGAAAGACTAACAAGGGCGCCGGTGCGAGCCAGCCGGCACCGAGTTTGATCCGTGCTCAGGACGGGCCACCTTCACCTAAGGATATCCCGAGGAGGGTGCATGTGGCGGGTAGGGCGATGCTACCGCCAAATATGCTGAATGCTGCAACCGGTGCTATGCGGAGTCTGCACGACAGTGTTCTTTCTTTGGAGAAGCGGCGTCTCAGAGAGAATGATGTGGCATACTCGGTTTTCATGGCCAAGGTGCCAGAGGGCAAGGGCTTTGTGGATGGCGACATCGGGGGTACGATCGTCCTGCGGTTTGATGACATCTTTGCTATGTTTAACCTTCATTCGCTGCACTACACCTTCGTTCGGCTATTTTCGCTGAGTATGGAGATGCGGATCATTAGAGACAAGACCCCGGACATCGTGATAGTCGACCCCTTCTACATGCGTGCCAAGCACTTGAGCAGCGCTGGGGACCGCCAAGTTGCGAGTTCACACCTCGAAGGCGTCATTCTGGCAAACCTAGATAAGGATAACTTCTTTGTGGCTTACTTTCCGGAGTAAGTCATCCCTTAACCGCCCCGTAACATATGATTTCTTAGATTTTGATCGTTCTTTGTTTTTCTAACATTCCATGTTCTGTGCAGTGACACACATTGCACATTCATCCTCTTAAGCCCGAAATATTCTATGGCCACGTATTTCGACCCGAACCGTAACTCCAAGATAGACTACACAAATGTCAAGAAAGTTCTTGATGATGTTCTCCCTGGCTACGCCAAATCTGGAGGCACCTTCACCAAGGCAGTTCGTAAGTACGGCAAGCACACCTTCTCACACAATACGAATTTCTACTGCGTCAAGCAGCCGCCTGGCGGTCAGAAGGATGCCTACTATGCCTCCATCACATGCGGGCGATCTTAAGGGACCATCATCAACTTCTGCTACCAGATAGTCTCAAAGATTAGGCCGCGAGGTTGTCGGCAACCCAGGACGCGGACCTCAGACAAGAATTCTTTCACATCCAGTCGGAGTTTGCGGACATCACCCATCAAGATGTCCTTCATACCTTGGTGCAGTTCTACCTCAGATATCAACCGTCCAACAATGAGATAGATGGAACGCTACAAATGTAGGGTGACAACGACCGCGATTTCATGACCATCACGACAGACGACGGCTTCATCCACGCTCCTGTCCGATGAGTCGAGTTGAAAGTAGTGATGTGTAGTTCTGAAACATTGATTGGCTCATGTTGTAATTAAACTTTAATGAATTCGTATGTCTCTTTGGTTTGGACAGTCATTCAACTTAGATGTAATCGATGCTATTTATTAGTAGGATCATGAATCGTGCTATTAATGTCTTGCTTTTCTCTTTCGATCCTTTTGTTGCATACTTACATATTGCTTATGTATTGTCTGTTGTCTGTTGTTTGGCTTGTGCATAGAGACGTCGTCGTATGTCGTGTACAAGGGTAAGGTTCCCGGAGTCTACGACGACTGGGAGGAGTGTCGGAGACAGGTTCACCATTTCAGCGGTAACAGTTACAAAGGGTACACCACTAGGGCGGAGGCCGAATCTAGATACGCCCACTATCTAGCGGGAGAGAGGAGGGAGCGTTGGAGGAACCGGATGAAGACCAGTTTGATCGCGATGATGCTCATCGTAATGACCGCAGCTCTCTTTTCTGTGATGGTAGTTTAGATGATCGATATCGACTTGTAATGTGAAGACAAACTCGATACTCGCGGTCTTGAGACTTGTAATGTTTTATCTTTGTTCGGTCTTTTGAATTCGGAGACTAATATGATGAATTGTATTCAGAGACTAATCTTCTATTGTATTCGATGAATCTGCTGTTGCTGTGTGCTGCTGTCTATATTCTGTCCAATAATATATTTTGTTACCTGTGCTAAATCAGAAAAGCAAAAAAAAACCAAATATTCATACTAATGGCGCATCAAGGCAGAGTGCGCCATTAGTATGCCAAAGGATACTAATGGCGCATCAAGGCAGAGTGTGCCATTAGTATGACAAAGCACATGGTTACATATGGCCCCCCGGGAGGCATACTAATGGCGCATGGTGTTACATACTAATGGCGCACCAGTGGTGCGCCATTAGTAAAAAATTCTAGTGGCGTGCTACTAATGGCGCACCGGTAGTGCGCCATTAGTAGGCAAAACCGGTGCGCCATTAGTAGGCCTTTTCCTAGTAGTGATGGAGGGCCTCTCTGTCATCATCATGGCCTCTCCGATGAGTTGTGAGTAGTTTACCACAGACCTTCGGGTCCATAGTTATTAACTAGATGGCTTCTTCTCTCTCTTTGAATCTCAATACAAAATTCTCCTCAATCTTCTTGGAGATCTATTCGATGTAACTCTTTTTGCGGTGTGTTTGCCGAGATCCGATGAATTGTGGGTTTATGATCAAGTTTATCTATGAGAAATTTTTGAATCTCCTCTGAATTCTTTTATGTATGATTGGTTACCTTTGCAAGTCTCTTCGAATTATCAGTTTGGTTTGGCCTACTAGATTGATCTTTCTTGCAATGGGATAAGTGCTTAGCTTTTGGCTCAATCTTGCGGTGTCCTTTCTGAGTGACAACAGGGGCAGCAAGGCACGTATTGTATTGTTGCCATCGAGGATAAAAAGGTGGGGTTTATATCGTATTGCTTGAGTTTATCCCTCTACATCATGTCATCTTGCTTAATGCGTTACTCTGTTCTTATGAACTTAATACTCTAGATGCAGGCAGGAGTCAATCGATGTGTGGAGTAATAGTAGTAGATGCAGAATTGTTTCGATCTACTTGTTGCAGACGTGATGCCTATATACATGATCATGCCTAGATATTCTCATAACTATGCACTTTTCTATCAATTGCTCGACAGTAATTTGTTCACCCACCGTAATACTTGTGCTATCTTGAGAGAAGCCACTAGTGAAACATATGCCCCTAGGTCTATTCTTTATCATATAAGTTTCCAATCTACTTTATTTTGCAATCTTTACTTTTCAATCTATATCATAAAAATACCAAAAATATTTATCTTATCATATTACCTTTATCAAATCTCACTTTCGCAAGTGGCCGTGAAGGGATTGACAACCCCTTTATCGCGTTGGTTACGAGGTTCTTGTTTGTTTGTGTAGGCACGTGAGACTTGGGAGGAGCCTCCTACTGGATTGATACCTTGGTTCTCAAAACTGAGGGAAATACTTACGCTACTTTGCTGCATCACCCTTTCCTGTTCAAGGGAAAAACCAATGCATGCCCAAGAAGTAGCAGGGTACTGCCCTTTCTTGGACAAGCATCCCACTTGTGATTAACCCCTATTGCAAGCATCTGCAACTACAAAAGAAGTATTAAGGTAAACGTAACCATAGCATGAAACATATGGATCCAAATCAGCCCTTATGAAGCAACACATAAACTAGGGTTTAAGCTTCTGTCACTCTAGCAATCCATCATCTACTTATTACTTCCCAATGCCTTTCTCTAGGCCCAAACAATGGTGAAGTGTCATGTAGTCGATGTTCACATAACACCACTAGAGGAGAGACAACATACATCTCATCAAAATATCGAATGAATACCAAATTCACATGACTAATTATAGCAAGACTTCTCCCATGTCCTCAGGAACAAACGTAACTACTCACAAATCATATTCATGTTCATAATCAGAGAGGTATTGATATGCATTAAGGATCTGAACATATGATCTTCCACCAAATAAACCAACTAGCATCAACTACAAGGAGTAATCAATACTACTAGCAACCCTCAGGTACCAATATGAGGTTTTGGTACAAAGACTAGATACAAGAGATGAACTAGGGTTTGAGAGGAGATGGTGCTGGTGAAGATGTTGAAGGAGATTGACCCCCTCCCGATGAGAGGATTGTTGGTGATGACGATGATGATGATTTCCCCCTCCCGGAGGGAAGTTTCCCTAGCAGAACAGCTCCGCTGGAGCCCTAGGTTGGTTCCGCTAAGGTTCCGCCTCGTGGCGACGGAGTTTCGTCCCGTAAGCTTGCTTATGATTTTTGTATGGTAAAAGACTTCATATAGCAAAAGATGGCCACCTGAGGGCTGTCAGGAGGCCCATGAGGCATGGGCGCGCCCTAGGGGGGGCACCCTCGTGGACAGGGTGTGGGCCCCCTGACATTGATTCTTTCGCCACTATTCTTTATTAATTCCAAAAATGACTTTCATGGAGTTTCAGGACTTTTGGAGTTGTGCAGAATAGGTCTTCAATATTTGCTCTTTTTCCGGCCCAGAATCCCAGCTGCCGGCATTCTCCCTCTTTATGTAAACCTTGTAAAATAAGAGAGAATAGGCATAAGTATTGTGATATAGCATGTAACAACAGCCCATAATGCAATAAATATCGATATAAAAGCATGATGCAAAATGGACGTATCAACTCCCCCACGCTTAGACCTCGCTTGTCCTCAAGCGGAAGCCGATATCGAAAAATATGTCCACATGTTTAGAGATAGAGGTCTCGATAAAATAGAATACGGACATGAGGGCATCATGATCAGTCTAATAATAGCAACATATATATATTGTCAAATGATTTCTTATGCTCAAGTAACAATCTATTCACAATGTCAAGTATGAATCATAAACTTCATTGAAAACTAACAAACTATAATCTTGGTCACTGAAGCAATTGCAATTTATCGTAACATCGGAAAGAGTCAATATAAGAGCTTTTCAGCAAGTCCACATACTCAACTATCATTTAGTCTTTCACAATTGCTAACCCTCACACAATACTTATGGGTATGAAGTTTTAATCGGACACAGAGAAAGATAGGGGCTTATAGTGTTGCCTCCCAACCTTTTACCTCAAGGGTAATGTCAACAATAATAGTTCATGCTAACTTACATCCAATTGGATATATATATCAGGATCTTTCCAACACAAGGTGCTTGCCAAAGGATAAAATAAAAATGAAAGGTGAAGATCACCATGACTCTTACATAATGTATAAGACAAAAATAAAAGATAGGCCCTTCGCAAAGGGAGGCAGAGGTTGTCATGTGCTTTTATGGTTAGATGCACGAAATCTTAATGAAAAAGAACATCACTTTATATTTCTACTTGTGATAGAGACCTTTATTATGCAATCCGTCGCTTTTATTACTTCCATATCACAAGATCGTATAAAGCTTATTTTCTCCGCACTAATAAGTCATACATATTTAGAGAGCAATTTTTATTGCATGCAACATGACAACTTACTTGAAGGATCTTACTCAATCCATAGGTAGATATGGTGGACTCTCATGGAAAAACTGGTTTTAAGGGTATTCGGAAACACAAGTAGTAATTCTACTTGTGGCAAGAAATTTGGCTAGCATGAGAGGAAAAAGGCAAGCTCAGCATGTTGGATGATCCATGACAATATACTTTATTTCGAATATCAGAAAACATAACCCATTACGTTGTCTTCCTTGTCCAACGTCAACTCTTTAGCATGTCATATTTTAATGAGTGCTCACAATCATAAAAGATGTCCAAGATAGTATATTTGTATGTGAGAACCTCTCTTTCTTTATCACTTCCTATTAATTGCAACGATGACCAAAACTATGTTTGCCAACTCCCAACAACTTTTATTCATCCTACTCTTTATATGTGAAGTCATCACTCTTCATAAGATCAATATGATGTCTTTATTTCTTTTTAATATTTCTTTTCTTCTAATTCCCTCAAGATCATAGCAAAACAGCAAAGCCCCTGATTCAACACTAATCTTTATTATATATAGCTCAAGGACTCGATTACATAGAGGAATCATAAAGCAAAACTCAAAACTAAATCATGCCAAAGCTTTATTCTACTAGACCAAGATATTTCTAAAAGGATCGAACTAAGTAAAACGATAAAGATAGGAGTGTGATGGTGATACGATACCAGGGCACCTTGATGACCCACAAGTATAGGGGATCTATCGTAGTCCTTTCGATAAGTAAGAGTGTCGAACCCAATGAGGAGCAGAAGGAAATGACAAGCGGTTTTTCAGTAAGGTATTCTGTGCAAGCACTGAAATTGTAGGTAACAAATAGTTTTGTGATAACATAATCAGTAACGGGTAATAGGCAATGAAAGTAAATAAGGTGCAGCAAGGTGGCCCAATCCTTTTTGTAGCAAAGGACAAGCCTGGACAATTTCTTATAATGAGAAAAGCGCTCCCGAGGACACATGAGAATTATCGTCAAGCTAGTTTCATCATGCTCATATGATTCGCGTTCGTTACTTTGATAATTTGATATGTGGGTGGACCGGTCCTTGGGTACTGCCCTTTCTTGGACAAGCATCCCACTTATGATTAACCCCTATTGCAAGCATCCACAACTACAAAATAGGAATTAAGGTAAACCTAACCATAGCATGAAACTAGTGGATCCAAATAAGCCCCTTACGAAGCAACACATAAACTAGGGTTTAAGCTTCTGTCAGTCTAGCAACCCATCATCTACTTATTACTTCCCAATGCCTACCTCTAGGCCCAAATAATGGTGAAGTGTCATGTAGTCGACGTTCACATGACACCACTAGAGGAGAGACAACATACATCTCATCAAAATATCGGACGAATACCAAATTCACATGACTACTAATAGCAAGACTCCACCCATGTCCTCAGGAACAAAAGTAACTACTCACAAAACATATTCATGTTCATAATCAGAGGAGTATTAATATGCATTAAGGATCTGAACATATAATCTAACACCAAGTAAACCAATTAGCATCAACTACAAGGAGTAATCAACACTGCTAGCAACGCACATGTACCAATTTGTGGTTTTGGATACAAGATTGGATACAAGAGATGAACTGGGGTTTTGAGAGGATATGGTGCTGATGAATATGTTGATGGAGATTGACCCCCTCCGAGAGGATCATTGATGATGATGGTGGTGATGATTTCCCCCTCCCGGAGGGAAGTTTCCCCGGCAGAACAGCTCTGCCGGAGCCCTAGATTGGCTCCGCCAAGGTTTCGCCTCGTGGCTGCGCAGTTTCGTCCCGTAAGCTTGCTTATGCTTTTTTCAGGGTACAAGCCTTCATATAGCAGAAGATGGGCACCGAAGGGCCACCAAGGGGCCCACGAGACAGGGGGCATGCCCAGTAGGGGTGGGCGCGCCCCCACCCTCGTGACCAGGGTGTGGGCCCCCTCTGGTACTTTCTTTGCTCAATAATTCTTATTAAATCCAAAAATGACTTTCGCGGGGTTTCACGACATTTGGAGCTGTGCAGAATAGGTTTCAATATTTGCTCCTTTTCCAGCCAGAATCCCAGCTGCCATCATTCTCCCTCTTCATGATAAACCTTGTAAAATAAGAGATAATAGCCATAAGTATTGTGACATAACGTGTAATAACAACCCGTAATGCAATAAATATCGATATAAAAGCATGGTGGAAAATGGACGTATCAACTCCCCCAAGCTTAGACCTCGCTTGTCCTCAAGCGGAAGCCGATATCGAGAAATATGTCCACATCTTTAGAGATAGAGGTGTCGATAAAAATAAAATACGGACATGAGGGCATCATGATCATTCTTATAACAGCAACATATATAGATTTTGTCATATGATTTCCTATTCTCAAGTAATAATCTATTCACGATGTCAAGTATGGTACATAAACTTCATGAAAAACTAGCAAACTATAATCTCAGTCATTGAAGCAATTGCAATTTATCATAACATCAGAAAGAGTCAAGAATAGAGCTTTTCAGCAAGTCCACATACCCAACTATCATATAGTCTTCTACAATTGCTAACACTCACGCAATACTTGTGGTTACGGAGTTTTAACCGGACACAGGGAAAGGTAGGGGCTTATAATGTTGCCTCCTAACGTTTTACCTCAAGGGTAATGTCAACAATAATAGTTCATGCTAACGAACATCCAATTGGATATATGTATCAGGATCTTTCCAACATGAGGTGCTTGCCAAAGGATAAAATGAAAAGGAGGAAAGGTGTGGAGATCACCTTGACTCTTACATAAAGTAAAAGACATGAAGTAAAAGATAGGCCCTTCGCGGAGGGAAGCAGAGGTTGTCATGTGCTTTTAGGGTTGGATACACAAAATCTTAATGCAAAATAACGTCACTTTATATTGCCACTTGTATATGGACCTTTATTATGCAGTCCGTCGCTTTTATTGCTTCCATAACAAGATCGTATAAAGCTTATTTTCTCCGCACTAACAAGTCATGCATATTTAGAGAGCAATTTTTATTGCTTGCAACATGACAACTTACTTGAAGGATCTTACTCAATCCATAGGTAGGTATGGTGGACTCTCATGGAAAAACTAGGTTTAAGGATATTTGGAAGCACAAGTAGTATCTCTACTTGGTGCAAGGAATTTTTGGCTAGCATGAGGGGGAAAGGCAAGCTCAACATGTTTGAATGATCCATGACAATATACGTTAACTGAGATGTGAAAAAACATAACCCATTACGTTGTCTTCCTTGTCCAACATCAACTCTTTAGCATGTCATACTTAATTGAGTGCTCACAATCATAAAAGATGTCCAAGATAGTATATTTATATGTGAAAACCTCTCTTTCTTTATTACTTCCTATTAATTGCAACGATGACCACTACAAAAAAATACACTTCCGTGATGATACGTGTTTGTCACAGGAGGTCTCGTTTTTTGTCATGCATGTACATCCATGATGATTTTATGACAGAATCAAGATAGTCATACATGTGCTATCGTAGAAGTGTTCCATGACATTACCAAAATTATCATCACCGAAGTGTCCACTTCCATGACGATAAATCATGCGTCACAGAAGTGATTTCATCAAGGGTGACCGACACGTGGCATCCGCCGTAACGGAACGCTGTTAAGCTATTGGGTCGGGTTTTGGATCCAATAACCCGTTAACAACACCGACCAATGGGGATTTTCCATGTGTAAAATCCTCATTGGCTGGAGGAGACACGTGTCAGGTCGGCGTTGGCACAGGTGTCACTCATCCAATGGGCGAGACGCGCCTATGATATGTTGACACGTGGACCGGCCCATCAAGTTTAAGTGGGCCGGCCCAACTAAAGGACCACAAGATTTTGCGGACCATAATGGGAAGGCCCAGCTAAAGGCCCACGAGATTTTGCAGACCATAATGGGCTGGCCCAGGTAAAGGCCCACAAAATTTTGCGGGCCATAATGGGCCGGCCCAGGTAAAGGCCCACAAGATTTTGAGGACCCTAGTAGGCCGGCCCATTAACTGGCTGCCATGTTTCGGGCCAAATGCCAGCCCATATTTGATCCGGTCTATTAATGGTCTGCCACGTTCCGGGCCTAATAATGGCCCATATGAGATCTGGCCCGTTAAAATCCTAAGGCGTTCTGGGCCAAATTACGGCCCAGATCAGGTCCGACCCTTTAAAAGGCTTTGGGCTAAATTGTGGCCCATATCAGATTCGGCCCGTCAACTGGATGCTATGCTTTTGGGCCCACTTGCTAAAGCCCATTTATTAATTCGGCTTGATATTAGTTTCGTCCTGTTAAGGGCCTGTTTAACATTTCGTCCCTATATTAATTTCGGCCTGTTAAAAGCCCGTCATATAGTTGGGCCTAACTAGGACCCAGTTTGCCTTCGGCCTGCTCGCATCCGATATCTGATTGGGCCAAACAAGGACCGAGACAATTTTGGCCTGTTAAAAGCCCGTGATTTGATTCACACAATCATGGGACGGGGTCCATTTCGGGCTGTTGCCGGCCCGTGAGCTGTTCGGCACGTTTCAGGCCCAACCTACTTCTCAGCCTCCTAAAAGCCGATTGAGTTTTCTTGCGAAAAGAGGGCCGGGGGTTACTCGGCCTATTGAAGGCCCTTATCTACTAGTGGGCCAGTTTACTTTTGGCCATTTAATGGACCAAGATGACGTGACCCATGATGCGGACGACGGCCCGATTATGTACCGTAATTTTACGGTTTGGCCGGTTTACTATGAGGACAATATATATATACAGTAAAATAACTGCATCATCATGAATAAGAAAAAACCTAGACTATACAATAAAGAAATTACGACATATTACATCCACTGGGCATCAAAGTTCACCACTATGATAATAAAGCACAAGCAGACAGCAGATTACATACACTGGACATCAAAGATCGCCACTAGTGCAAATAAACACGCCGACAAAATAATATACAAAAGCGACATCACTTCAATAGAGTTCAAGAAAGGTTAGCCCTGCTGGGGAGCTGCAGCGCAAGCAGCTGAGCAAGATGATGAGACTGCGCTTGTTCAACACTTATATCTTCCTCACTCTGAAAAATAAACAAGTAGACAAATGACATGTTTGGCACATAAAAGTATCAGTGCTGACAATTCATCACATTTCTTACTGACGAATAAAGTGACACATTTTAAAATTTCATTAACACAATATGGTATTGTTCAGGTCAAGACAGGAAATGACATTGTGAAGGAGTTGGCAGCTTCACGACACCACTGGATTACAGATCAAGAACTCATAAGTATCAATGGTTAGTGTGCTGTCAATTTATCCCATTTCAGAATGGCAAATAAAGAGACGGTTTAAATAATAGTAGAATGATATGACATTGTTCATAGTTAAGACATTGCAGAATATGACATTGTGCTGTAGTGGGTAGGTTCACCACACTACTGGATTATGGATGAAGAACAGAAGCATACATGCAGTGCAAAAGAAGATCACTTGATCTGTATAGTTTAATTTACATGGTATGAAGAAGGAACTTGGTTGTACAATTGAAAACTTAAATTGAGAAGGACAAACTTTTGTTTATGAACTACATAATAAACTTTAAACATGCAATTTGATGCAAACACCAAAAATAAACAGTTGTTGCAGTCATGCCTAACCAAATATACACAGCAAAGTTTGAAGGCTTGAGAAGGACAAACTTACATTACTGGTGAAGACATGCTCTATAAAGCCTTTGTCCATGCTGATGGGGGGGGGGGGCAATTCAAGAAGTTTACCACAGAATCTTCTTCATAAGCATTGCCTTTATTCTACATTTTGTTAAGAGTAAATATAGATGTGATAATATACGAAAAAATGGAGAATATTTAAGATAATATGAAGAGTGATGCTACATAACCAAGTAGCTATAAATGTATGTGCAGCGATACAGGCAAAAGGCACAACCAAGAGCAATGCACAGCTAAACTTCTTCAGTACCAACCTTATGGTAAGAGTAAGTATAGATCTGGTGTGTAGAAAATGGAGGGCAAAGGAAAATAAGCTGTAGAGTGATGCTACATGAACAACTACCTATCAATATAAGTACACTGATAAAGGACAACATGTACTTACAAGAACAATGCAGAGCTTAAAAAATTCATTGGCATTGGATATATTCTACACTAATGTAACCATTCATACAGATCAGATAATTTGGAGCGAACAATTGATAAGCAAGCTATCATGCATACTGCTGTCAGCCTGTCACATAATGAACCAGGTATGTATGCAAGTACAGTGATACAAGACAACATGTACTAACAAGAGCAAAGCAGTGGGCATCATATTTGCGATATCCTGTCATTCTTTTCAAACCGGAGTTCTTCTTCGAGCAGATTTCCTGCAAAAAAGATCCGTAAGGCACATGCAGAAAAGTAGAAGTTCAAATTGTCATGTGATTTTATAGACTGTCGGTGTACTAGAGTAGGGGTACCCTAGTATCCTGAACTTGTGCACGGGCAGTTGCAGCGCCGCGCGGCAAGGCTTGCCGGACGACCTCCAGAGTCCTCCGTGGGTTCCTTTGGAGCCATTCAAGAACAAAGCATTCAAGATGAAGAGACAAGGTCCCGGCAAGAGGATCTTGCCAGGAAGAGACAAGGCCCCGGCAAGAGGAGCTTGCCGGGAAGGCCAACCACGGCACTTCAAGAAACTTGCCGCGATGCACCGCACGTCCCGGCAAGGTCCGGTGAGTGACAAGCTTCTGGACTCGACAAAATGACGACCCCGACAAGGTACTCGCTGGGGGCCCGCTGCCACTCTGTACCCACGCTCCAGCGCACCCACCCGCGTGTCACCATGAGGCTTCCTCAGGGGCGCGTGGCGGGAGCCTGTGCAGCCAGGGGTACGCGGTGGCAAGCGGACATGAAGAGAAGGCCATCGTGGCAAACGGTGGTGCTCCTAACGGTCGCTTTTTGCACTATTTAGGCAACTCAGACGAGCATTCAATGACCTTGTCCCCTGCCGTCAGAGTTAGGTAGGGTGCACTGTGTCCACAGTAGCGGTAGCTACACCTATCGCATCCTTTTCCATTTTTACCCTTCTAGTCTACGTTGCCACCTGTCGGTGACCCCTTGAAAGTATGAAAGGAGGCCCAAGTGCAACAGAGAGGGGGTTCGGCTCATTCGAAACATCAGGAACACTCTCACGCTCGGTCTGGCAGCGTCCATCGCTCCTGAGCAAGAATTCAATACACACAAACAAACAGCAGTAGGGTTTTACGCATCCGTGCGGCCCGAAGCTGGGTAAAACTGCTCGCATGTACTGCCTCGATCCGCTCTTTGCGCGGCCTCCGCCCCCCTCCGAACCGAAAGGGGCCCGGTCCCCATAGGTGTTGGTGGATCAGTTTCCCCGACATCTTTGGCGCGCCAGGTAGGGGGCGTCGAGATTGTGCGAACCCGATCCGGCGTGCACGCGAGCTAAATCTTCATCGTCTTCATCGACATGCCACCAAAGAAGAAGGATTCGGAGGCAGCTGTTCCGTCTGCGTCGCTTTCACCGCCTCCGGAGCAAACGGGTGGTGGAGTGGACGCCCGCGGAAGAATGGGCGTCGACGAGGGAGCCCTCAGTGCGGCCAAGTCCAAGGACAAGGCGGCACAGACCTCGGCGTCCATGCGCGCACCGCGCCCCTCTCAGGAGGCGCGGGACCAGCAGCATCATGGCGTTCGCAGCGCCATATGTCCGCTGGGCCAAGATCAAGCTGGTGGTTCTCGTGGCGCTCAAGACCAACATGCATGTCGACATGCTGGCTCGAGCGAAGTACGGTCGCCTGGACGGGGCACTGCTCCTTCTAACGTGGTTAGGAGTCTGAGCACGCCCCACTCCTCGCACCGTTCACCTCCGCCGCCCACCACTCCAGCAGAAGCCTTGGCGCGAGCTCAACTGCTCCTAGACTATCCTCCGACGGTGGACAAGACCGACGAATGGAGGGCCACTATCCAGAGCCTCATCGGCTTCGCCAACGGCGACACTGCGCGGCAACCAAGCACCTCGCTGCCGCGGCAGGACAGCCGGACGCGAGCCGATGGCAACAAGACCGGGGGAGGTGCGACTTCCATGCACTCTCCACTACGAAGGCCAAAATCGCCGACTCGCCGGGTCCACCCCGACAGCGGCTCCACCGCATCGTCGGACCCACGAGCTCGTCGCGACCAGCGCCAAGTTCTCCATGAACGACAACAAGAAGACGCTCGAACCCGCATCGAGCGCCGAAGAGAAGCGCGACGTCAATCCGACAAGCGCGCTGGGCCCTCTGTTGACATGCATGCGCCAGGGGAACCAGGCGATCTGCCGTACGCGGTAGGTTGTCCTGCGTTCACCCGTGAGCTGCGGCAAGTCCAGTGGCCCAGCACAAAGAATTTCAAACCAGACGTACCAGAGAAGTACGACGGCAAGACGCATCCGTCGGAGTTTCTCAGCATCTACACCATCGCGGTGCAGGCTGCCGGGGGACGGGACGACAAGATCCTTGCCAACTACTTCCCGCTGGTACTCAAGCCCAACGTCAGGTCCTGGCTCATGCACTTGCCGGACAATTCCATCTCCTCTTGGGCAGATTTATGCCATCAGTTTGTCGGCGCCTTTACAGGCGGCCACAAGCCACATGGCCAAGAGAGCGATCTTCATCTGCTCGCCCAGAAGGAAGGAGAGCCACTGCGCAAGTACATTCAGAGATTCAGCCGTGTACAGCACAACATCCCAGACGTCCACCCCGCCGCGATCATCAGCGCGTTCCATCAGAACGTGCGAAACCGAAGGATGAGGGAGGAGATGGCGATGTGTAAGATCAGAGACGTCAGCGAGCTTTACGCCCTGGCCGACAAGTGTGCACGCGCTGAAGAGGGGAGGAGGCTCCCCGGAGAGAGTACAGGAGCAGGAGGATCCGACAGTGAGGATGCCGCCCCGACAAGGAAAGGCCGGCGGCGGAACAACAGAAGGAAAAAGGGCAAGGAAGTGCTAGCTGTCGAGCAGACCGGCAACGGAGGTGGCGCCAAGGAAGCTAAAGCTGGTGGCTCCGACAAGGAGGCCCAGCCTGTGGCGGCCGCCGACAAGCAGGACAGCTCCGGCAAGCAGTATTGTAAGATTCACCGCACCAAGGGTCACGATCTCCAGAACTGCAAGAAAGTCGAACAGCTTGTTGAGCAACAGAAAGCTGAGTACGAGCGGCGCGACAAGGAGAAGGCCCAGGAAGGAACTGGTGGATCCGGCAAGAAACGTCCCGGCCGAGGAGGACGCCGCGGCAAGGCCAAGCAGCGGCAAGGAGACAGACCTCCCCGCGGCCGCGACAAGGATGAAGATGACGACGACGACGAAGACATGGATGATGACGAGGCCGACGAGCAGGAATTTCAGAAAGCCACAGAGGTCCTGTGCATTGACGGTGGCGCCTCTCTGCATACTTCGCACCGCCAACTCAAGCAGTGGATGCGGGAAGTGAATGCAGCAGAGCCATCCATAGAGTCACGCAAGCCCCTGAAATGGTCCAGCGCACCTATCATCTTCGACATTGAGGACCACCCTGATCGCGTAACTGCGGTCGGGTGTTTGCCGATGTTGGTTTCTCCAACTATCCGCAATCTCAAGGTCACGAAGATGCTAGTTGACGGCGGGGCTGGCTTGAACCTGATATCCTCCGCGGTCCTCCAGAAACTTCAGATCCCTGACAGCGAGCTCGAGGAGACCGGCACATTCCAAGGAATCAGCCCGGGAAGAAGCAAGCCGAAGGGAAAGATCACGCTGCCGGTCACATTTGGCAGCGAGCTGAACTTCAGGACTGAGAGGGTCACGTTTGACGTTGCCGACTTTCCATTACCTTACAATGGAATCCTTGGCCGTCCGGCACTCGCCAAGTTCATGGCAGCATCTCACTATGCGTACAACATACTGAAAATGCCAGGCCCAATAAGTGTCATCTCTGTCCCTGGCGACAAGAAGGATGCTCTTATCTGTGCCGACAAGATCTACCGGGAAGCGGCAGCCGCAGCAGAGCGCAAGACACTTGCCGCTGAAGCTCCCGGAGGGAAGAAGAAGACCAAGTCCGGCAAGAGCTCTGATGCCTACTCCGGCAAGCGCACCTCTTCGGAGTGCTGCGCTACCGTCGAGGACGCACCATCGAGCTCCACCGGCAAGTGTAAGAAGGCAATGGCAGCTCCACCTGAGACTAAGAAGGTGTCCGCCAAGGAGGATGGCACTGGTGGTACCTTCACCATCAGCGCCACTCTTGACCCCAAATAGGAAAGCGCGCTCGTTGCTTTCCTGCGGGCGAATGTCGACGTGTTTGCATGGCAACCGTCTGATATCCCCGGTGTTCCCAGGAAAGTAATCGAGCACCACCTTGCCGTCTGTCCTCATGCGCGGCCCGTCAAGCAGAGAGTCAGGAAGCAGGCAGTGGAGCGCCAAGAATTCATCGCAGAAGAAATCAAGAAGTTGGAAGCAGCAGGCCTTGTCAGAGGAGTGCTCCATCCCACGTGGTTGGCCAATCCTGTTGTTGTGCGCAAGGCTAACGGAAAATGGAGACTTTGTATTGACTTCACTGATGTTAATAAAGCTTGTCCCAAAGACCCATTTCCCTTGCCGCGTATTGACCAGATTGTTGACTCCACAGCCGGATGTGATTTGCTTTCATTTCTTGATGCATA
This sequence comes from Triticum aestivum, assembly GCF_018294505.1. Lineage (NCBI taxonomy): Eukaryota > Viridiplantae > Streptophyta > Magnoliopsida > Poales > Poaceae > Triticum > Triticum aestivum. The sequence goes on along the minus strand of NC_057801.1, from coordinate 12,980,618 downwards.
CTCAGGATACCATCAGATCTTCATGGCAGAAGAGGATGAAGAGAAAACCGCATTTATCACCCCATGTGGCACGTACTGCTTCGTACGGATGCCTTTCGGTTTGAAGAATGCTGGATCAACATTCGCAAGGGTAGTCCACCATGCTTTTGAGCCGCAAATGCACAGAAATGTGGAAGCCTACATGGATGATATAGTGGTCAAGAGCAAAAACAAGGCTACTCTGATTCAAGATCTAGATGAAACTTTTGCAAATCTGCGCAGGATCAACCTCAAGCTCAATCCCGAGAAGTGCGTGTTCGGAGTCCCTTCCGGCAAGCTTCTCGGGTTCTTTGTGTCACAGCGGGGGATTGAAGCCAATCCCGACAAGATCAAAGCCATCGAGCAGATTGAAGCACCAAAGCGCGTCAAGGATGTACGAAAGCTTGCCGGTTGCGTGGCTGCTCTCAGCAGATTTATCTCTAAGTCCGCAGAGCGCGCCTTGCCGTTTTTCAAAATATTGAAAAAGGCAGGTCCGATGAAATGGACTCCAGAAGCGGAGGCCGCGCTACAGGACTTGAAGAGGTACCTGTCCTCCACTCCAATACTTGTCGCACCTAAGCCACAAGAGAAGTTGCTGCTATATCTGGCAGCAACCAATCAAGTGGTTAGTGCTGCGTTAGTAGCGGAGAGGGAGGCGGACGATGAGCCAGCAACCGCGGCAAGTGAATCCAGCGACAAGCAGGGGGCTTCTCCGACAAGCTCTGGCCCCGACAAAGTTGAGTCTGCGCAGGCATGCAAGGAGGTGCAGAGGAAAATGGTGCAGCGCCCAGTTTACTTTGTCAGTTCCCTTCTACAGGGGGCTAGATCAAGGTATTCTGGCGTACAGAAATTGCTTTTCGGCCTTCTCATGGCCTCGAGAAAGCTGCGCCATTACTTCCAGGCACATGAGATAACAGTTGTCACTCGCTTTCCGTTGAAGAGGATACTGCAAAATCCAGAAGCAACCGGCAGGATTGTCGAGTGGGCACTGGAACTGTCAAGCTTTGGCCTCAAGTTTGAGAGTACTTCCACTATACAGAGCAGAGCATTGGCAGAATTCATAGCGGAATGGACGCCGACACCAGACGAAGAAACTCCAGAAACAAGCATCCCCGTCAAAGAGGCAAGCAAAGAGTGGCTGATGTACTTTGATGGTGCCTTCTCGCTGCAAGGCGCCGGCGCAGGCGTGCTGCTTATCGCACCCACCGGAGAGCACCTCAAGTACGTAGTTCAGATGCATTTTCCCAAGGAGCAAGCAACGAACAATACCGCAGAGTATGAAGGTTTGCTTGCCGGACTCAGAATCGCGGCAGACCTTGGGATCAACAAGCTCATTGTCAGGGGTGACTCGCAGTTGGTCGTCCGCCAAGTAAACAAAAGCTATCAGAGTCCGTTGATGGAAGCATATGTTGATGAAGTAAGGAAGCTAGAAGCACACTTTGACGGCCTGCAAATGGAACACGTTCCACGAGCTCAGAACGATATTGCTGACGGCCTGTCAAAGTGCGCAGCACTAAAGTTACCTGTGGAACCAGGGATTTTTGTGCTCAAGCTGACTCAACCATCCGTAACACCGTCGACTGGACAGAGAAAGAAGAGGAAGTTGGTTTCTGATGACTACTTTCCGGCAGAGCTTCCCGAAGCCGCCGCCAAGAAGGTCCCCAAGATCGACGCCAAGAGTGCTGAGGAGCAGTCTGCTCCGGCGAACCTCTTGGTTTGTTCCGTTGAAGCAGACGCTCCCGACAAGTTTTGCTCCGGCAAGCTTGCCGGGGAATATCACGCTCCGGCCGAACCGCAGGTTCTTGCCGTAGAAGCGGATGTTCCCACAGCAACAGATATGCCTTTAGCCCTTGTTGTCGAGCCGCAAGCTCCAGCATGGGCGCAGCAGATCGTCCGTTTCCTTCAGACAGGAGAGCTTCCCGAAGAGCAAGAAGAAGCGGAAAGAGTAGCCCGGCAGTCAAGTATGTACAAGTTTGTCGACAACACACTGTACAGAATAAGACTCAACGGTGTGAAATTGAAGTGCATTCGCCGGGAAGATGGACAACAGCTGTTGGCAGAGATACATGGAGGCATATGTGGTCACCACATTGGCGCAAGAGCACTTGCCGGCAAAGCATTCCGACAAGGTTTCTTCTGGCCGACAGCCCTCCAGGATGCAACTGCACAAGTAACCAAGTGTGAAGCGTGCCAGTTCCATTCCAAACAGATACACCAGCCAGCTCAAGCTCTCCAGACGATCCCTTTATCCTGGCCATTTTCGGTCTGGGGGCTCGACATCCTCGGCCCCTTTCCCCGAGCTGTCGGGGGCTTTGAGTTCTTGTACGTCGCCATCGACAAGTTCACAAAGTGGCCGGAAGTGGAACCAGTGAGGAAGGTGACAGCACAGTCAGCAGCCAAGTTCTTCAGGTCGATTGTTTGCCGTTTCGGGATCCCTAACAGGATCATCACCGACAACGGCACGCAATTTACGAGCCGCACCTTCATGCAGTACGTCCAAGATCTTGGCGCCAAGGTCTGCTTCGCTTCTGTTGCTCATCCGAGAAGCAACGGTCAAGCGGAGAGGGCAAATGCTGAAGTGCTGCGAGGCCTCAAGACCAGAACTTTCGACAGGCTGCACAAGTGCGGAAGAAACTGGATCGAGGAGCTGCCGGTGGTTCTTTGGTCGATCAGGACGACGCCAAATCGAGCCACTGGCCAGACACCCTTCGCTCTAGTCTACGGAGCAGAGGCAGTTCTCCCCACGGAACTCGTTTACGGGTCACCTCGAGTGCTCGCTTATGATGAGCTCGAGCAAGAGCAGTTGCGCCAAGATGACGCGCTGCTCCTTGAGGAAGACCGTCTTCAGGCTGCTGTGCGAGTCGCTCGCTACCAGCAAGCTTTGCGTCGCTACCATAGCCGCAAAGTTAAAGCCAGGAGCTTCGAGGAAGGCGACCTTGTTCTTCGGCGTGTTCAGTCCGCCAAGAATTCCAACAAGTTGACGCCGAAGTGGGAAGGCCCTTATCGGGTGAAACGAGTCACTAGGCCCGGCGCTGTCCGCCTTGAGACCGAAGATGGCATTCCGGTGAGCAACTCCTGGAACATTGAACACCTTCGTAAGTTTTACCCGTAGGGCGCGGTTGCCGGAAGCTTTTCCGGCAACCACCTTTTGTACAAGTCTTGCCGCTGTTGCATGTAATCCTTTGTACAAAGCCGGGCGCAGACCCCGTGCACCAATAAAGTTCATGTGCCCCACACATCTTGTCAGTTTTTTTATGCTATAATCCTTTTTCGCATACGTTATCTAACACTTTGTGCAGCACCAGACCCCGGTAAGCGATAACGAGCCCAAGGCTCCATATCATTACTTTATTTCTCTGTTTCTTTCTCAAAAGAAGGAAGGTTCCCTCGCGCACAAGGTTTACCGGGGGGGAGGAGAAGATAATGGTGTGGACCAGGCCGTTCAAGAAAGTTTCTCCTTGCCGGGAAGCAGACGACAGAAAAGCTAAGTTGCTAAAGTTTGAGCAATCAGTTTTTTAAGTTTTTGAGTTATTTTCCTTGAACGACCGTGCTTTGTATGGAAAACCTGTGCGCGGAGGAACCAACTCGTAGCTAGCTGCGCCCTTACTTTGTTTCGAGTCCGCTCAACAACTTAAGTGAGCTGCAACTAGTTGCGACAAGGTTGCTTGTCGGTAGCGACCCCGCCAGCAGGCTGCTGAAGTTCCGCACTCGGCGCTCGCGGCAAGGGTGCCTGCACCGGCAAGTTTCCCTAGAAAGCGTAGGGCAGAACCATACAAAGCCAAGAGTCGAGTAAAGGAAGTAACACAGCAATTTTTTGCCTAAGATAGAGTTATGTTACAAAAATAACTTGTCGCGCCTCTAATAAAGTGTTCCCATGACATGACTGGCAGCGACAAGAAAAGAAGAAAACGGACGGCCTAATCTACGCGACCGCCGTCAACCCTTTTGACCTCGTTCACCCTGTCCACAATGGATGCGACGAGGGCCTTAAGTGCGTCAAGATCAGCATCCGCCGGCAGCCTCTTGAGGACGTTGGTGAGGTTGAGGCCCGGATTACGGAAGGCCACCTTCACCAGCACCTTCTCCAGAACTCCGGCACAAATCGAGCGTGACTCGTCGGCCAACTGCTTTGGGATCCGTTCCCGGAGTTGCTGGAGCGCCGCCGCCACGCCTTTGAAGAACAGAGTGAGCTTGGCGCTGGGTTGGAGGTTCTCGTCGGAGGAGTACCCGAAGCCTTCCACCCCCAATTGCACCAGCTCCTCTTCGATGACTGCAGCAATGTTCACGAGGCCCTCCGTCCAGAGCACCACAGTATCTCTGAGAAGATTCTGGGTTTCGGCGGCCCTCGCTAGCAGCGCCTCGTTGGCCTTGATGTCCTTCTTCAAGTCCGCCTCCCGTTTCTTGGCGCCGTCCAACGTCTCCGTCAGGGTGGCCAGCTTCAGCTCCAGATCAGCATTGGAATTCTTGGCGGCGCGCAGCTCTTTGCCCTTCTCGGAGAGTTGGCCCTGCAGCTCACCGTGGGCAAGGGCGTCCTTCTCGCGCTCCAGCTTGAGCGCGGCAAGCTCTTCGCCACCCACCTTCAGATCAGCCTCCAGCTGCGCCACCTTTACTTCCAATTCCTTCTTGGCAGTCTCGGCAGCCGCAGCCGCATCCTTTGCCTCTTGGAGCGACCCGCCAAGTGCCCGTTCACGCGCGGCAAGCTCCTCCTCGTGGCTGTCGAGGTTCACTTTCCGCTGAGCCATCTCGCCTTCTCGCGCGTACAGCTTCTTCAGCTTCGGCCTTCTTGAGGAGGAAGGCCTTCCGCTCTTCAGCAAGCTGCTCCCGCTCCTCCGCCAAGGCCCGGAGAGCTTCCTGGCGAAAACCCCGGAGCTCCTCCGCGCGCTTCTCTATATTCACGCTCGCTTTCGCGACAAGCGCTTCCCGGGACTCCAACTTGACTTGACGGGCGCGATAGAGCGCCAGCAGCCTCCGAAGCAGCCGCTCCTCCTCGGGCTCGTCACTGCTGCTTCCCGGCGTGTCAACGATCGACAACCCGGCGGAGGCAAGCACCTCCCCATCCAAAACTTCTCCTTCCACCGGCGCCTTGGAGCTTGACGCCCAAGGGAGCTTGATGAAGATGCCCTCGCCAGCCTTCAGATAGGCGCCGGGCTGGGGCTCCTCAGAGCCTGACGCTGCGGCAGCGGTGGAGGGATCGGCGGTCGGTGCAGCGCCTGACGCTCCTGCGGCCTCAGGGCCGTCAGTGCGATCGCCAGATCCCCCGCCAGCTTCCTCGGCGGCAGCCTTGGCGGCCTCTTCACCGGTAGGCACATCGGCACCAGCTCCGTCTTCGGCGGCCGCGGCATCATCAGTGTTGCTGCGCGCGTCCTCTCCGCCGCCCGCCTCGATCTCCATCGGATCCGCGGTGGGTGGACCTGACGACCGGAGAAGAATGAGAAGTCAAACAAGCACTCAAGAAGAAAAATCAGCAGAAGAATACAAAGAAAGTTTCGGGCAGGAAGGATTACCTGTGCTGGGATCCGCTGTCATAAGCTCCCCCACCGGCGGATCGTTAGTGTTGTCCCTTGCCGGAGGCTCCTCCCTTACCGGAGAACGCTCCCTTGCCGGGGAGTCCGCCCTTGGTGGCGTAGTCGAAGCAGACGACGAGTCGGAGGTGATCACCACGCCCTCCTGATGAAGCTGTTCTGCTCCTACGCAAACAAACCAGTGATCAGATGTCAACAAAGGAAAAGAGCAACCACGCGCACCTAGAAGCAGAAAGTAAACCATATGCTTACGCTGGGGGCTGCGCTGGGGGCTGCTTTGTGAAGTGATGGCCGGATCCGGCAAGGTGGTCTCGGGCGCGCCTCCTGTCGTCGCAGTGGGCTCGTCCTCGATGACCACCACCTGAGCCTTGGCCCTCTTCGCCGCCCTCTGGGCCAGAGTCCTGAAAAGGGAGAGTCCAGGGTGGGTCAGATCAGATGCAAGACAGGAATGGCAAGTTGAAGAACTACAAGAACAACAAGGGAATCTTACTCTTCTTCCCCTTCCTCGTCGGAGCTGAGCGCGGAGAGGTCGAAGTTCGGCCCACCTCCGGCGCGACGAGGTGGAGGGGTGGGATCCCTTGGCCGCTTGGCGGGGACTACGGCGCCAGCCCGAGATGACCCCGCCCCAGTTGCCACTGCGGCGGGAGGCGCACCCGCGGCAACCGTACTTGCCGCGGCGGAGCGCGTCGCGCGGCGCTGCGGCTGTTGACCAGCTTGCCGCCCTGCTGCGTCCCCGGTCCTGCGGAGGCACCTTCTTGGCTGCACTGGGGGCTGCGTTCCGGGCCCTGTTCCCGGCAAGCTCCCCGGAGATGGCGGGCCGCTCGCACCCTCGGCGGGCTCACTCAACTCGGCGTCGGGCGCGGCAAGCTCTTCTTCGTCTTCGGGCCACTCCCGCTCAGCAAGACTCATCGCCGATGCCGCGTCCGCTTCCTCCACCGTGAACCCAAATTCACCTGCGGCTGCGGCTGCCGCCGCCTCTTCCGCCCTGGTGGCGATGCGTTCCATCTCTTGATCGGTGGTGTCGCGGGTGAGGAGCTTCTTGTCGTCAGCATTGACCGCTACTTCCACTAGGCTATCGAAGAACTGCTGCACAATGTCTCCGGCAGGCTCTTGCCAAGTTGGAGCGATCCCGTGCAAATCACACAACGGCATCATGGCGCAGATGCGGTCGTGCGAGGAGTTGTTGCACAGAGGAACGACGCCTGCCGGCAACCTGAACCACTCGGGATGCTGTGGGTCATGCTTGAATATCTCCTTGAGTATCCCGTCCAACTCTATGACGGTGAAATTGAAGTTGAGGCCTGGGCGCAACTTCATGATATCTGCCGGGCCTCCAAATTCCCAGGCGGGTCTCCCCCTCGCCTGCAGAGGGGCGATGCGCCGGCGAAGGAAATCTGCGCCGACAGCTCCTACAGTCAGCCCGGCAAGCCTGAGACGCAAGATCCGAGTGGTGGCGATCTTCAGCTTGTCGTCGTCCACGGACAGAGCGCTCCAGTCATTGCCACGCACTACTGGGGCTTGGCGCAGGGCGGTGAACGGCTGCGGGCTCTCTTCTACAACCCAGCACCAATCTGCTCTCCACTCGTCCCACTTGCTGCAGAGCTCCCCCTCCAGATAGGTCTCCTTCTTGCCGGCCCGCGAGATCCAGGCGATCCCGCCGGCAAGAGGTTCCCCTCTCTCGACACGAGGCATAAAGAAATGGCGGAAGAGAGCTATGTTGGGGTGGACTCCGACAAAGTTCTCGCATAGATGGGCGAAAACTGCCATGGTCAGAACGGCGTTGGGGGTGAAGTCAAGGAGGTGGAGTCCATAGGTGTTCATGACGTCGCAAAAGAAATCAGAGAATGGCGGGCAGAGCCCGCAGTAGAAGAACACGGCGAAGAAAGGATATCCGCCAACTGGAGCTGCTTGCGAGCCGACGGTGGAGAGTACCTTCGTGCGTGGATGCGCCCGCGTCTCCGTCGACCAGAAGAGATAGTACCACTCCCTCAGCTCCTTCGCGGAGAGCTCGGGGGGGGGGGGGAAGTGGCCCGCTCCTTCCGCAGCGCCTCAAGCCGCTGCGCTTCGGTCGACTTCACAGCTTTCGCGGCCGCGGCCTTCGTGGCCTTCCCCTTCCCGGGCTTCGGAGGCATGGCGGAGGCGGTGGGGGAGATCGACGGCGCTGGTGGTGGCAGCAGCGACGGGGGCGGAGCGCTGCCCTCTTTCAACTCTGCAAGCGGAGGAGGGCGGCGGAGATTTCTGAGATTGCAGTAGCGAAGGGCGAAGGTGGGGGAAATGCCCCTGTTTCCCCTGTTTATAAAGAGGGACGGGGCGGACATTTCGGCCTTCCAAATAAACAACCACCCACGATCTCTCCCACGACTCCGCGATTGACGCATACCGTTACGGGGGGCGCGGTGGATACGGAGTTAGATTCGGCATAACCCAGGCTCCGCGCGTGCCCGTGCCCTGTTTTGGGCCTGGCCCAACAGCGCTCGGCACCGTGTGTGGCCCAGGCCCGGGGGCTCCTATCGGTGTACTAGAGTAGGGGTACCCTAGTATCCCGAACTTGTGCACGGGCAGTTGCAGCGCCGCGCGGCAAGGCTTGCCGGACGACCTCCAGAGTCCTCCGTGGGTTCCTTTGGAGCCATTCAAGAACAAAGCATTCAAGATGAAGAGACAAGGTCCCGGCAAGAGGATCTTGCCGGGAAGAGACAAGGCCCCGGCAAGAGGAGCTTGCCGGGAAGGCCAACCACGGCACTTCAAGAAACTTGCCGCGATGCACCGCACGTCCCGGCAAGGTCCGGTGAGCGACAAGCTTCTGGACCCGACAAAACGACGACCCCGACAAGGTACTCGCCGGGGGCCCGCTGCCACTCTGTACCCACGCTCCAGCGCACCCACCCGCGTGTCGCCATGAGGCTTCCTCAGGGGCGCATGGCGGGAGCCTGTGCAGCCAGGGGTACGCGGTGGCAAGCGGAGATGAAGAGAAGGCCATCGTGGCAAATGGTGGCGCTCCTAACGGTCGCTTTTTGCACTATTTAGGCAACTCAGACGGGCATTCAATGACCTTGTCCCCTGCCGTCAGAGTTAGGTAGGGTGCACTGTGTCCACAGTAGCGGTAGCTACACCTACCGCATCCTTCTCCATTTTTACCCTTCTAGTCTACGTTGCCACCTGTCGGTGACCCCTTGAAAGTATAAAAGGAGGCCCAAGCGCAACAGAGAGGGGGTTCGGCTCATTCAAAACATCAGGAACACTCTCACGCTCGGTCTGGCAGCGTCCATCGCTCCTGAGCAAGAATTCAATACACACAAACAAGCAGCAGTAGGGTTTTACGCATCCGTGCGGCCCGAAGCTGGGTAAAACTGCTCGCGTGTACTGCCTCGATCCGCTCTTTGCGCGGCCTCCGCCCCCCTCCGAACCGAAAGGGGCCCGGTCCCCATAGGTGTTGGTGGATCAGTTTCCCCGACATAGACAGTACCTCATCCTGGGAACGAGACCAGTACATAACAAGGTTTTTCCATTCAATGTCTTCCAAATTTAGCACAGGAGACTTCACCGGAAATTCGTTTATATACTTGCCATCAAAGTGTGATTTCCCCAGGTAACACCGGTACTGCTGCAATGCTTCCTTGAAAAGCAGAAGCAAGCTTTGGTTGTCATGACTATCCAGATTAACCCTCGCCTAGTTACAGCAATGTAATGTAAATCATTGATGTGTTCAATCAGCAGAAAACAGGAAAATAATAACCATGAATAATAGCACTTACACGTAAGTTGGACAAGAAGATGTGAAAATGGTGTTTGTCTTCACTATAATCTTCCCATAATGGGAATATATGCACGTGGTCCCTAACAACATTGAAAGCATTGTCTTTTAAACTGGGAATAAATGGAATGGGGTTCCAATCTGCAGGAATTGGCTGTCTCTGCAGTTGGGATAGGTCTTCGGCCAGTGGACTTGCTGTACTTTTTGCTAGAGTGGGATTTTTTTGTGGTACGGCTGGTGCTATGGCAATGAAATCGGTATACCTTTTGCTGGAGTGCAGGTCCCGTGGTGTGGGGCTAGTGGTGTGGCCAGTGAAGTATGGGTACAGTCTGCTGGAGTCGGTCCTACGTTTTGTGTGACCGGTTGTACAACCAATATAAGTGGGGTTCTGTCTGATTTCTCCGGCACCACCACATTTTTCAAGGACTTTGCTGGTGCTCCTTCAGGTTCGGCAATCACGCTCTTCCTTTTTGATGTCTGATGCACAAGAATATCATTTGAGTGGAAAAACATGGTCTGATGAAAGATGGAATATGTATTGATAATGGATGGGCATGGCATCTCGACATATATGATAAGTAAACTAAGCAGATGGCAGTGCAACAAAGTAGAAGAAATGCAAGACAACATATGCAAGATACGCGCAATCAATAAAACCTTGCCAAATTAGAACAGGCACCTTGATGGGTGAACAGGACAGGCCATCTGCCTTTGACTCCTCAAGGTTAGAATAGTCATTAGGATGATATTCTGAACAAGAATCAACAGGTGGGGAGCGTATGAGTTTCATTGCATCCAGAATGGCACTCAATGCCTTGGTGCCAATTTTGTAAGTCATTCCAGTGTACCACAATATTCTTCTGAGGCGCGGATTCTGATATTCACTGTAATTGTGTATAATATCTGAGAACCATGAAAACATAAATAGTTGTGAGATTATCTTTGTAATGCAGATGATATTCTAATATAGGGCGCCCCTGTAAACACTTGTGTGCTATCACTGGATTCTGATGAGAGAGCTCATGTGTGTTGCAATATGGTGTGTGCATTTATATAATCTGGCACAAGTACACAAAAAAATAGGCTCCAGAAGTAAGGATAGTTGGCAGATGATAGGTTCATAATATACTGTATAGAGAGTTTATTGCCAAACCATGATAACAAGAGCACACAGCAACTAGGCAGATCATAGTGTACATAACAGGGGTACACCATAACCATGATATATAAATCGGGAAAGTGGAACTGGCTTGAAAATACGGTGTTGTATTGCCGCTAGTAATTGAAAGCCTATCGATCATGTACAGGCCAGCTCTATTAGTTGTTGACTGCAGATGTCCCTGTGCCCCTTCCTGACAAGGAACATACTGTATGTACTAAATACAGAATAAACAAAGAGGAACATGTTAAAGAACAAAAGAGGAAGCATATTCTTGAGGTTCTGCTTCATTTCATACAATGTTGGTTGCCCACTCATGATGAATCACAGCGCCCAAAGAAATGCAATCCCATGTTGTCTCTCTATATGTGTCAATTTTGAACAAGAGTCATTAGGATCATATTCTGAACAAGAGTCAACAGGTGGGGAGCGTATGAGTTTCATTGCATCCAGAATGGCACTCAATGCCTTGGTGCCAATTTTCTAAGTCATTACAGTGTTTAGCTTCAAAAGTGGACTGCTGCTAGTGCGACACAAAGCAGCTACACAGATCATAGTGTAGATATAACCGGAAAACCTTAAGTATCAGAGTAAAATCAGCAAAGTGGAACTTGCTGGAATATATGTGCTAGTATTGCCGGTACAGCTAGAAAGGCTTCAGATACCAGCTCTCTTCAAGTGAAGGTGCGGTACTGTTAATATTAGTGTAACTCTCAAAGGCGACACAGCTCCCCGCATTTCCTTCCTATTCTTATAGGATTCAAGTGGGCAGGCCACTACAAATCCTATTCCTATGTTTACAAAATCCTACTAATCAAAGAGGCTCAAAGTGTCCATCACAACCGACCCTATAGACCTCTACACTACAAATGTCCCTGCTCATCTTCAGTACAAGGAACATATGGTACTACTATCATACTCCCTCCGTTCCAAAATATAGGTCTTGGTAGAGATTTCCACTATGGATCACATACAGATGTATCCAGATACATTTTAGAGTGTAGATTCACTCATTTTGCTCCATATGTAGTCCATGGTGGAATCTATACAAAGACTTGTATTTAGGAATGGTGAGAGTGAATATTAAAGAAGAACGGAAGAGGAACATGGTAAAGAAGAGCAAGCAGATTTTGGATAATAAAATGTTAGTTGTGTAGTGCCCACACATGATGAACCAGAGTGCATTAAGAACGCAACTCCCAGCTGTCTCTCGACCATTTCAGGCGGTTGGATGAAGATCCTACGTCTCCTAACCCTTCTTCTTCCTCGTCTCTGATTCTTCCCATACAGAACACCGCACGGGCCGCCAGCCGGACCACGGCCCCCCACCGCCTGTGTTCCTCCGCCACCCCCACCCCCACCCGCGTCGAGTTTTCTTCGTTCGGCGAGGGCCCACAACCACCCGAGCCCCTTCGTTCGCATAGGCCAACTCCGGCGAGCTCTGTAAAATCGACTGACCCAATTTTGAAATTTAGTCTACTATGATTTCACTAGTGTGGAATATAAAAGGGGAAAACCATAAGCATTGGGAGTGTAGTGTTGAGCGTGCCATGGCGGATCTGAAGGTGCAAACCGGACAAAGGCAACTTCGCAACCAAGATAAGAAATCAGAGTAAAGCAGTGGCGATCTATTTTCTTGCTGCGATAAATAAGTTGAGCAGATACGAAAGAGTACCGCCTCTGGTGCGGCGTCGTGTATGCATATTCTGAGAATTTGACGGTGCTGCGGTAGCGATGGCTGTCGGCGGCGTGGAAGCAGATCTAGGAGGGTAGACGGTGGCGGCGGGGCGCGGTGGACGAGACGTTCGTAGGAGCGGCACCGACAAGGTGGACGACGGCGGGGATGAAGCGAGAGGACGGGATGCAAGGATCCCGTTCCAAAGCCGTGGATGAGAGAGGTCGATCTCTTGTAATGGAAGGCGACATCGGGGTATCAGCGCCGGCATGGTGGAGGAGGACGGCAGTGGATGGGGTGGCGGACATCGGCGGACAGAGGAGGCTGGGGTGGAGAGGGTGTTTTGGCGCCCACGGAGTACGAATGGGGAAAAGGGAGGCAGAGAGGAAGGGGGGAACCATGTATTCAGGGCACGCTTGTCTCAAATGCGAGGAAATTTACAAACTTAGCCCCCGTTTCAAATTTCCTACATCACATCAATATTAGTCGATTGGGGATAGGACGGTAATCTCGCATACACCGAATATTTGCCGATGAGAGTTTGTTTTTGGCGCCCACCGTGTATGTAAATGAATCGGGGAGGGAGTCAATTTCGGCTGAGGACACACTGTGTTTTGGCGCCCACCGTGTATGAATCTGGGTGAGAGGTGGTTACGTCACGTTTGGGTGAAATTACAAACCTACCCCTATCAAAACCTATAGAAATCCAGCAGATAGGCTTTGCGTGGCAGGGATAGGCAGTAGTAATTTCCATCTCACAGATTTTGGTTTCGGTCGGTTACTGCGACTTTCCCCGCTTCGTTCAAATTTTGCAGAGTGCACATTTACCATGTCAACTTAATTCGAATCCCGTTTGTATTCTATATTTTTCGGACGGGATCCATCTTCAATTGGAATTACATTCTATATACATCATTTTTTATATATACTTTCAAAAGCACAACACCATTTATACATAAATATGTTTACAAATGGCATGATCTCAGATTCATAAGGTTGTATCCATCAATTTGGATTTTCAAATATTTGACTTTATGTTGAAATCCAATGTATGCATTCCTCGCTAACTGTCTCCAATTAATGTGTGTTTCATGCGGGTTTTTTTTACTTCTCAAACATGTATAATGTGTTTCACAGATGCAACATATAGTGTAATCCCGTTTAGACATTAATGGCATATAAACCATGCATTGTTTGTAATTAAAGAATCTAAGGATCACCAATATTGATAAACTATATAACATTACACGTGTGCCCAAATTCAAATGAATATGCATGTTTGATACACCAATTTGCGTTATGATATTATCAATGCCGTGATCTCGAGTTTAAATATTTGAATCACCTTTAATCCAGATATTCATCTCATATAGCTATCACTCATGCTTATATAGGACTATCTCTCTGGGCCTATACGCGTTCATCGTCTCTCAGGTATCCCTCGTGCTACATGTTGATACGTCTCCAACGTATCTATAATTTTTTATTGTTCCATGCTATTATATTACCTGTTTTGGATGCTTATGGGCTTTATTCTACATATTTATATCATTTTTGGGACTAACCTACTAACCGGAGGCCCAGCCCATATTGCTGTTTTTTGCCTATTTCAGTATTTCGAAGAAAAGGAATATCAAACGGAGTCCAAACGGAATGAAACCTTCGGGAGCGTTATTTTTGGAACAAATCTGATCCGGAGAGCCTGGAGTGCAAGTCAAGAAAGCTCCAAGGGCCCCACGAGATAGGAGGGCCCCCCTATAGGGTGCGCCCCCTGTCTCATGGGCCCCTCGGGCATCCACCGACGTACTTCTTCCTCCTATATATACCTACGGACCCCGAAAACATCCAGGGGCACCACGAAACACAATTTCCACCACCGTAACCTTCTGTATCCGTGAGATCCCATCTTGGAGCCTTCGCCGGCACTCTGCCGGAGGGGAATCGACCACAGAGGGCCTCTACATCAACATCCTTGCCCCTCCTATGAGTTGTGAGTAGTTTACCACAGACCTACGGGTCCATAGTTATTAGCTAGATGGCTTCTTATCTCTTTTTGGATCTCAATACAATGATCTCCCCCTCTCTTGTGGAGATCTATTCGATGTAATCTCTTTTTGCGGTGTGTTTGTCAAGATCTGATGAATTGTGAGTTTATGTTCAGATTTATCTATGGTTATTAATTGAATCTTCTCTGAATTCTTTTATATATGATTGAGTTATCTTTGCAAGTCTCTTCGAATTATTGGTTTGGTTTGGCCTACTAGATTGATCTTTCTTGCCATGGGAGAAGTGCTTAGCTTTGGGTTCAATCTTGTGGTGTTCTTACCCAGTGACAGAAAGGGTTGCAAGACATGTATTGTATGTTGCCATCGAGGATAACAAGATGGGGTTTATATCATATTGCATGAGTTTATCCCTCTACATCATATCATCTTGCTTAATGTGTTACTCCGTTCTTATGAACTTAATACTCTAGATGCATGCTGGATAGCGGTCGATGTGTGGAGTAATAGTAGTAGATGCAGGCAGGAGTCGGTCTACTTGTTTTGGATGTGATGCCTATATACATGATCATGCCTAGATAACGTCATAATTATTCGCTTTTCTATCAATTGCTTGACAGTAATGTGTTCACCCACCGTAATACTTATGCTCTCGAGAGAAGCCTCTAGTGAAATCTATGGCCCCCGGGTCTATCTCTTATCATATTTGCTTTCAATCTACTTTTATTTGCATCTTTACTTTCCTGCATCTATATTATAAAATACCAAAAATATATCTATCTTATCATACTATCTCTATTAGATCTCACTTTCGCAAGTGGCCGTGAAGGGATTGCCAACCCCTTTATTGCGTTGGTTGCGAGTTCTTAGTTTGTTTGTGTAGGTGCGTGGGACTTTTGAGGAGCCTCCTACTGGATCGATACCTTGGTTCTCAAAAACTGAGGGGAAATACTTACGCTACACTTGCTGCATCACCCTCTGCTCTTCGGGGAAAACCGACACTAGCTCAAGACGTAGCAAGAAGGATTTCTGGCGCCGTTGGCGGGGAGGTCTTCGCTCAAGTCAAGACATACCAAGTACCCATCACAAACCCATCTCCCTCGCATTTATATTATTTTCCATTTGCCTCTCGTTTTCCTCTCCCCCACTTCACCCTTGCCGTTTTATTCACCCTCTCTTTCCCAATCTCCTCCTCTCTTTTCGCACGCCTTTTTCCGTTTGCCGTTTTCTGTTTGCTTGTGTGTTGGATTACTTGTTGCCATGGCACAAGATAATACCAAGTTGTGTGGATTCTTGAATACCAATAATAATGATTTACTTAGTACTCCGATTGCTCCTCTTAATGATATTGAGTCTTGTGAAATCAATACTGCCTTGCTGAATCTTGTTATGAAAGATCAATTCGCCGGCCTTCCTAGTGAACATGCCGCTACTCATCTAAACAATTTCATTGATTTGTGTGACATGCAAAAGAAGAAAGCTACGGATAACAATATTGTCAAATTGAAGTTATTTCCGTTTTCACTTAGAGATCGTGTTAAAGTTTGGTTTTCATCTTTGCCTAAAAATAGTATTGATTCTTGGAACAAGTGCAAAGATGCTTTTATCTCTAAGTATTTCCCTCCCGCTAAGATCATCACTCTTAGGAACGATATTATGAATTTTAAACAACTTGATCATGAGCATGTTGCCCAATCTTGGGAAAGAATGAAATTGATGCTTCGCAATTGCCCTACTCATGGTTTGAATTTATGGATGATCATACAAAAATTTTATGCTGGTTTGAACTTTGCTTCTAGAAATCTCTTAGATTCGGCCGCGGGAGGCACGTTTATGGAAATTACATTAGGAGATGCTACAAAATTGCTTGATAATATTATGGCTAATTATTCTCAATGGCACACCGAAAGATCTTCTAGTAAAAAAGTGCATGCTATAGAAGAAATCAATGTTTTGAGTGGAAAGATGGATGAACTTATGAAGATGTTTGCTACTAAAAAAATACTCCTCTTGATCCAAATGATATGCCTTTGTCCTCTTTGGTTGAGAATAATAATGAATCTATGGATGTGAATTTTGTTGGTAGGAATAATTTTGGAAACAATGCTTATAGAGGAAATTTTAATGCTAGACCGTTCCCTAGTAATCCCTCTAATAATTATGGAAATTCCTAAAATAATTCTTATGGTAATTTTAATAAGATGCCCTCTGATTTTGAGAAGAGTGTGAAAGAATTTATGATTTCTCAAAAGAATTTTAATGCTTTGCTTGAACAAAAATTGCTCAAAGTTGATGATTTGGCTAGGAACGTTGATAGACTTTCGCTTGATGTTAATTCTCTTAAACTTGGATCCTCTTCTCCTAAGCATGATATCAATGAGTCTCTCAAAGTAATGAGAATCTCCATTGATGAGTGCAAGGAAAGAACCGCAAGATTGCGTGCTAAAAAGAAAGCTTTATAAAAGCGTGTTCTTCTAATCTACACGATAATAATGATGAGGATCTTAAAGTTATTGATGCGTCTCCTATTAGATCTATGTTTTGCAACATGAATTTTGATGATTATGGGAGTGATGACGAATCTACTTTGCCTAGAAGGCGTCCCAAAAATTCAAAATCTTTATATCTTAATGCTAAATTTGGTAAAAGAGAGATTGAAGAATCCTCAACTTCTAATAATATTGAACCTACTATCTCGGATTTCAAGGAATTTGATTATGATAATTGCTCTTTAAAAGGTTGTATTTCCTTGTTGCAATCCGTTGTTAATTCTCCTCATGCTTATTGTCAAAACAAAGCTTTTACCAAACATATTGTTGATGCCTTGATGCAATCTTATGATGAAAAACTTAATTTGGAAGTTTCTATACCTAGAAAACTTAATGATGAGTGGGAAACTACTATAAATATTAGAATTAAAGATTTTGAGTGTTTTGCTTTGTGTGATTTGGGTGCTAGTGTTTCCACAATTCCAAAAACTTTATGCGATATTCTTGAATTCCATGATCTTGATGATTGCTCTTTAAATTTGTACCTTGTGGATTCCGCCATTAAAAAGCCTATGGGAAGGATCAATGATGTTATTATTGTTGCTAATAGAAATTTGGTGCCCATAGATTTTATCGTTTATGATATAGATTGCAATCTTTCTTGCCCTATGATTCTTGGTAGACCTTTCCTTAGAACGATTGGTGCGATTATTGATATGAAGGAAGGGAACATTAGATTCCAATTTCCTTTAAAGAAAGGCATGGATCACTTTCCAAGAAAGAAAGTCAAATTACCTTATGAATCTATCATGCATGCTACTTATGAATCAAGTGCCAAAGATGGCACTCGTTAGATCTATCCTTGCTTTTATGCCTAGCTAGGGGCGTTAAACGATAGCGCTAGTTGGTAGGCAACCCAATTTTCTTTATGTTCTTTGTTTTTGTTCCTGTTTAGTGTTAAATTTTGTTTCTACTTTCTGTTTATATGTGTTTTTATCTTTTGTTTAGTGTTTGTGCCAAGTAGAACCTATAGGATAAACTATGATGATGGTTGATTTGATTCTGCTGAAAAACAGAAACTTTGCGCTCACGAGAAAAAATTCAATAAATCACAGAAAAGAGATTTTGCGTTTATTCCTTTTTCTGCTGATCAATAAACAAATTGTGCAGTACGTCCTATTTTAGTAGGATTTGTAGAGTTCCAGAAGTTTGCGTTAGTTACAGATTGCTACAGACTATTCTGTTTTTGACAGATTCTGTTTTTCGTGTGTTGTTTGCTTATTTCAATGCATCTATGGCTAATAAATTAGTTTATAAACCATAAGGAAGTTGGAATACAGTAGGTTTAACACCAAAATAAATAAAGAATGAGTTCATTGCAGTACCTTATGTGGTGGTTTTGTTTTCTTTCACTAACGGAGCTTATAAGATTTCCTGTTGAGTTTTGTGTTGTGAAGTTTTCTAGTTTTGGGTAAAGCTTTTATGGACTATGGAATAAAGAGTGGCAAGAGCCTAAGCTTGGGGATGATTATGGCACCCCAAGATATTCAAGAATAGCCAAAAGCCTAAGCTTGGGGATGCCCCAGGAAGGCATCCCCTCTTTCGTCTTCGTTCATTGGTAACTTCACTTGGAGCTATATTTTTATTCGCTATATGATATGTGTTTTGCTTGGAGCGCCGTGTATTATATTGGTCTTTTCTTGTTAGTTTACCACAATCATCCTTGCTTTAACACACCTTTTTGGAGAAGCCTATTGGATTAGAATTTGCTAGAATACTCTATGTGCTTCGCTTATATCTTTTGAGCTTGATAGTTTTTGCTCTAGTGCTTCACTTATATCTTTTAGAGCATGGTGGTGGATTAATTTTATAGAAATTGCTAGTGTCTCATGCTTCACTTATATTATTTTTAGAGTCTCTTAGAACAGCATAGTATTTGCTATGGTTTTAATTTGGTCCTGGAATGATGAGCATCCAAGTTGGGTATAATAAAAACTATCATAGAAAGTGAATTGGATGCTATGATCAATTTGATGCTTGATAATTGTTTTGAGATATGAAGGCAGTAATATTAAAGTCATGCTAGTTGGGTGATTATGGATTTAAAGAATGCTTGAGTTGAAGTTTGTGATTCCCGTAGC
Source organism: Triticum aestivum (assembly GCF_018294505.1). NCBI lineage: Eukaryota > Viridiplantae > Streptophyta > Magnoliopsida > Poales > Poaceae > Triticum > Triticum aestivum. The sequence goes on along the minus strand of NC_057801.1, from coordinate 12,961,860 downwards.
ATGCACGTATGGTGAACCGCTTTGTGATGAAGTTGGAGCACAATTTTATTTATTGATTGTCTTCCTTATGAGTGGCAGTCGGGGACGAGCGATGGTCTTTTCCTACCAATCTATCCCCCTAGGAGCATGCATGTAGTGCTTTGTTTTTTGATGACTTCTAAATTTTTACAACAAGTATATGAGTTCTTTTGATTAATGTTGAGTCCATGGATTATACGCACCCTTTCACCCTTCCACCATTGCTAGCCTCTCTAATACCGCGCACTTTTCGCCGGTATCATACACCCAACATATACCTTCCTCAAAACAGCCACCATACCTACCTATCATGGCATTTCCATAGCCATTCCGAGATATGTTGCCATGCAACTTTCCACCATTCCGTTCATATGACACACATTACTTTTGTCATATTTCTTTTTGCATGAACATGTAGTTGACATTGTATTTGTGGCAAAGCCACCGTTCATAATTCTTTCATACATGTCACTCTTGATTCATTGCATATCCCGGTATACTGCCGGAGGCATTCATATAGAGTCATATTTTGTTCTAAGTATTGAGTTGTAATTGTTGAGTTGTAAAAAATAAAAGTGTGATGATCATCATTATTAGAGCATTGTTCGAGTGAGGAAAGGATGATGGAGACTATGATTCCCCCATAAGTCGGGATGAGACTCTGGATGAAATAAAAAATTAAAAAAAGGCCATAAAAAAGGCCCAAATAAAATTGAAAAAAATGAGAGAAAAAGAGAGAAGGGACAATGCTACTATCCTTTTACCACACTTGTGCTTCAAAGTAGCACCATGATCTTCATGATAGAGAGTCTCATATGTTGTCACTTCCATTTACTAGTGGGAATTTTTCATTATAGAACTTGGCTTGTATATTCCAATGATGAGGTTCCTCAAAATGCCCTAGGTCTTCATGAGCAAGCAAGTTGGATGCACCCCACTAGTTTTCTTTTGTTGAGCTTTCATATATTTATAGCTCTAGTGCATCCGTTGCATGGCAATCCCTACTCACTCACATTGATATCTATTAATGGGCATTTCCATAGCCCGTTGATACGCCTAGTTGATGTGAGACTATCTTCTCCTTTTTTGTCCTCTCCACAACCACCATTCTATTCCACATATAGTGTTATGTCCATGGCTCACGCTCATGTATTGCGTGAAAGTTGAAAAAGTTTGAGATTATTAAAGTATGAAACAATTGCTTGGCTCGTCATCGGGGTTGTGCATGATTAAATACTTTGTGTGATGAAGATAGAGCATAGCCAGACTATATGATTTTGTAGGGATAACTTTCTTTTGGCCATGCTATTTTGAGAAGACATGATTACTTGCTTAGTATGCTTGAAGTATTTCTCTTTCTTATATCAATATGAACTTTTATTTTGTATTACTTGGATCTGAACATTCATGCCACAATAAAAGAAAATTACATTATGAATTATGCTAGGTAGCATTCCACATCAAAAATTCTCTTTTTATCATTTACCTACTCAAGGACGAGCAGGAATTAAGCTTGGGGATGCTTGATACGTCTCCAACGTATCTATAATTTTTGATTGTTCCATGCTATTATATTACCTGTTTTGGATGCTTATGGGCTTTATTCTACATATTTATATCATTTTTGGGACTAACCTACTAACCGGAGGCCCAGCCCATATTGCTGTTTTTTGTCTATTTTTTAGTATTTCAAAGAAAAGGAATATCAAATGGAGTCCAAACGGAATGAAACCTTCGGGAGCATTATTTTTGGAACAAATATGATCCGGAGAGCCTGGAGTGCAAGTCAAGAAAGCTCCGAGGGCCCCAGGAGATAGGAGGGCGCGCCCCCCTATAGGGCGCACCCCCTGTCTCGTGGGCCCCTCGGGCGTCCACCGACATACTTCTTCCTCCTATATATACCTACGGACCCCGAAAACATCCAGGGGCACCACGAAACACAATTTCCACCACCGTAACCTTCTGTATCCGCGAGATCCCATCTTGGAGCCTTCGCCGGCACTCTGCCGGAGGGGGAATCGACGATGGAGGGCCTCTACATCAACATCCTTGCCCCTCCTATGAGTTGTGAGTAGTTTACCACAGACCTACGGGTCCATAGTTATTAGTTAGATGGCTTCTTCTCTCTTTTTGGATCTCAATACAATGATCTCCCCCTCTCTTGTGAAGATCTATTCGATGTAATCTCTTTTTGCGGTATGTTTGTCAAGATCTGATGAATTGTGAGTTTATGTTCAGATTTATCTATGGTTATTAATCGAATCTTCTCTGAATTCTTTTATATATGATTGAGTTATCTTTGCAAGTCTCTTCGAATTATCGGTTTGGTTTGGCCTACTAGATTGATCTTTCTTGCCATGGGAGAAGTGCTTAGCTTTGGGTTCAATCTTGTGGTGTTCTTACCCAGTGACAGAAAGGGTTGCAAGACACGTATTGTATTGTTGCCATCGAGGATAACAAGATGGGGTTTATATCATATTGCATGAGTTTATCCCTCTACATCATATCATCTTGCTTAATGCGTTACTCCGTTCTTATGAACTTAATACTCTAGATGCATGTTGGATAGCGATCGATGTGTGGAGTAATAGTAGTAGATGCAGGCATGAGTCGGTCTACTTGTTTTGGATGTGATGCCTATATACATGATCATGCCTAGATAACGTCATAATTATTCGCTTTTCTATCAATTGCTTGACAGTAATTTGTTCACCCACCGTAATACTTATGCTCTCGGGAGAAGCCTCTAGTGAAACCTATGGCCCCCGGGTCTATCTCTTATCATATTTGCTTTCAATCTACTTTTATTTGCATCTTTACTTTCTTGCATCTATATTATAAAATACCAAAAATATATCTATCTTATCATACTATCTCTATTAGATCTCACTTTTGCAAGTGGCTTGAAGGGATTGACAACCCCTTTATTGCATTGGTTATGAGTTCTCAGTTTGTTTGTGTAGGTGCGTGGGACTTTTGAGGAGCCTCCTACTGGATTGATACCTTGGTTCTCAAAAACTGAGGGAAATACTTACGCTACACTTGTTGCATCACCCTCTCCTCTTCGGGGAAAAACAACGCTAGCTCAAGACGTAGCACCTGTATGTCAACAATGATCTTTTATCTTCGTAACACACTGACGGTATTCTCCCCCTCAACCTTCATTACTCTATCCCTCTCTGAGTATATCTCGCTCCCTGCTATCTGTCTCTAACTATGATTCTCCATGTGGAATCTCTTTCTCTCACACAAACACAAAACTTTGTCTCCCGGGGTCTCATTTCTCTCTACTATTCCCATGTGTGCCACTCGCACACCCCTCATATAGAGATGTCTTTTGCTACTCAGATATGAGAACCTATGACTCTTCCTCTTAAATATCTCTTTCTCACTCACAAACACAAACTCAGTCTCCCAGGGTCTCATATTTCTCCATTGTTCTCTTGTATGTCGCTCACACACACTCTCTCTCCTTAGAGATATTTTGCGTTCCCTCATATGTCTCTCTAGCTATCACTCTCGTTGTGAAATATCTTTCTCTCTCGCAGACACAAAACCCCGTCTCTCGGGATCTCATTTCTCTCTGCTATCTGTTTGTATGTGACTCACATGCACCCTCTCTCTATCTCTCTCACACCCACACACATAACTCAGCCTTCTAATCCACTTGACTCCTATCTCTAATGCACACTAGCTAGCATCTTTATCTTTCTATTTATCTGTTTCTCCATCAACCTTCTTTCTCGCCCTCACTCTTGATTCCTATCATGCACACTACATATGTTTCTCTCTACATGTAGTCAAGTGCCCTCTCACACACATATATAACTTCACCCTCTGAACCACCCGGCGATCATCTCCAACACCCAAACTAGCGGATGTCCCTCTAGCTAGCATCTCCATCTCTGTATCTTTCTGTAGTTTCTCCGTCAACATTTATTTCTCGCATGGAGTCTTGCTTCCTATCACCCACACTATATATGTCTCTCCATACATATGCATTTATAGGTTGATCTCTTTTGCACAATCGTTGTGCCTCACTACCTCTGCTCGCCATAGATGCATGCTCCAGCCGACGCCACTATCTCTTAAAGAAAAAAACACATGCTCAATTGTCGGGCCTTCTTCCCTGCATTCTCACATGCATGCATGTTGTCATACCGACCCGTCTCTCCCATGTTGTTGATCTTATGACTTATGTCTTCTTTCTTTTATCTCGATCATGCGCGCGCGCACACACACATCCCACGTATACATGCATACCTCTCACACATGCACATTCAAGGTCTCTATGCCTCCATACGTAGTTAATTACCTTCAATCCTAACACCACATCTAATCGTTCTCCTCTTGTGTGCACATAACTTCCTCCTAGATGGGTAAAACACACACTCACACCTAACAATCTCCTTCTAGATACCCCCCTCCTCTCACTCTTCCCCTATATCCCTGAAACCAACAAGACCATCCCTTTGTTTAATTCCCACCTATATGCACCATCGATATATAGTAGTCTTCCTTGGTGTCTCTCGAACAAACACGTTCTCTCGATGTCGACTCCTCTCACGCGCACACACCTCCTCTTCCCTCTCTACGGACATTTTCTCTCTCGCACCCCATCGTTGGTGGCCTATGCCATACACATGACCTCTCTATGATGAAGCCATGCACACTTAAATCACATCCGCCACAGAGGACCCCGCGACACACACACACACACACGCACCCCCCCACACACACACATTAAGACTCTCTCTCTCTCACACACACACACACAAGCACACACACGCATGCAAGCACACCCCCCCCCACACACACACACTAAGACTCCATCACTCTCTCTCTCTCTCTCACACACACACACTAAGACTCCATCTCTCTCTCTCTCTCTCTCTCTCTCTCTCTCTCACACACACACACACCGCACACACACTAAGACTCCATCTCACACACACATGCTCTAGGCGGATCATTTGTTCCTACCACCCTTCATCCAACCTTACCCGTATGATAAACAATCACCTTAATTTACTTGCATAATATGAACAAATTCCACTTTACTTTAGTAGTCAGAACTTATCATGTGTACCCTTATAAAAAAACGAGTTGGCGATGATGGTGTGCCTGTCATCTTGTAATACAGACCGTATGATCTATATCTGACGGATAGAAAGCAAACTATGATAATTTTACAAAGGATACCCGCACCTCTCTCCACATCCTTATCTCCCACAACCTCATTCCTCAGCAATTAAAAAACGAAGTCTCTGGAACAATCTAGCATGGTGGCCGCTGCCGCCCATCGGCGTCGTCCATCCCCATGCCTCCGCCCACTCCGACCACCAGTCGCCACCACGCTCCACTCCTCCTTGCCTTATCTCTCAGTTTTCATTTTTCGATGACATTCTCGAGATACCAGTTTTCCGATAAAATTCTCGAGATATCATTAGTTTTTACACATGGGATTACTCCTGCATGGGTCAATCACAACAGGTGTTTTGTAAAAAAATGCATATTGATGTTCCGTGCAATGCACGAGAATCTTGCTTGTAATTATATAACGCAAATCACGAGCAGGAAGTGACATTTTTTGACACAACCACGTTAACATGGCCACGTAAATCACTAGCTAAAGTAAATACCATTATACTTATATCCTGATGCAAAAGGTTGAGTACATGTCCGAAGAGTAGAGTCGCACACACGCACTCTGTCTCTCAGAATCTCTCTCACACACACACCAGTTACGTGACGCCCACTTAAGCAGACACGTATGTTACAATTTGTGCACCCACGGGTACACATGATGCTGCCCATTTATTTAAGCCGGAAGGCGAACCCAAACAGTATCTGCATTCATTCCCCTCCCGCCGCCTCTTCTCTGGTCGCCGTCGCCCGGTAGCCATGGCCCGGCCGAAGGTAACAACATACGACATACTCCCATCGGAGCGGCGCTTTAATATGGAAATTTTAGTGGTCATGCATGCATCTTTTTGTGCTAGCACTCCTATATAAGGGTTGACCGATCGCTTCCCGCGGACGTGCGCGGGCGGTGGAAGAGGAAGGAGAAGGGAAGCAGGCTGTGGAGTAACGTTTTTTACCACAATTTCTTAGGAAACTTAGTGCAATAATTGAGTAGTTTTGCAAACTACCAGTACTACACCTAAAACGGTTCAAAACCTATACGACTGGTTGTAATGGGTAGTACCATATACTAGTATCATGCATATGATACTAGTGTATGATACTACTTCTGTAATGTGTAGTATCATAGGTTAGTACCTTAGGTTGCCTTCTTAATTGTCATGCATGACACGAAGTAGTACATCATTTAATATGATACGGTATCATAATATGATACTGCATCCTCTCTTTCCTTATTTAATTATGTGCCACATCATCCGCTTATGATACCGCTTATGATACTCCCATTACAACTAGCCTACTCCCTTGCTAGTGCGCGCTTCCCGCGTGAAACGGTCAGCGTTGCCCTGGAGCATCAGTGCCGCATTAATGTCAGGCCAGAGCGGAGGCGACCTCTCGCTGGCGCCGGCTTTGAAGTGGCGCGACGGCCGAGAGAGCGCCGCTTCCCGATGCACGCGACTGCTCTGCGTTGAGACTGGCCATAGGCCCTGTTTGGATCCATGGGTTAGAGTTAGTTTGAGCTAGTTGGGGCTCAAATAGCCCTAAAGTATCCAAGCATGAGGGTTTAAATTGGAGCAAATTGCACCGAACCCACCAAAAAAACTATCCCACCCAAGAGGTGCTAACTCGAGATAGTTCTCATTGGGACCACTGAAAAATCACTTCTCTCTCTCCATCAAGTGCATTTATTGTCAATCTAACCCTATCACCCAAACACCTCTTTGGCTACAGTTAGTACAGGGTTAGTCATGAGTTAGTCTAACCTCTAGCTAAGTTAGAGTATCAAACAGGAGCAGTATAGGACATGCAAGTTGCTCAAAGCATACAGTCAAATTCGTACATGAGAGGATTTTTTTCTTTTTGAAAACGGAACGTGAAAGGAATTTTTTTTAGAATGCTCTTGGCATGTCGCTAACATGTGATGAGTTAACCGACCTCAATAGACGGCAAAAACGCCAACCCGCCGCACTTTGATAGAGACGAGGAGGGAGAAGCGATACAGGCTGCTGGATTACTAGAGATAGGTGTCACACGGAAGCCAAAAAATATGGTGATAGCATGGGTTAGCCATGTACTAGTATGACGTAACTACACTGGGTTGCCCTGTTTCGTACTCTTCCAGTCCACTGTGGAGATGATTGGTTGATTTTATATCGCTGAATAATATTAAATATTATGAGTGCAGATGCTCCACCACGAGGTTCCTTGCTCCTTCTCGGTCGTCGGGAATCTATGTTCTTCCACTCTATTTTTTTACGTGAGCTTTGTTCATCCTTTTGCCAACACGCGAGACATCTAGCATCAAGGTGCACGTGTTATGCAAGGATCGTTCCATCTATATGAAGAACACGAGGGACTGGAACTACGAGACGGACATGTACCCAGGAGTGGACGTACGAACCTGACTAATGTAGCGCAGTAAGTGAAGTAGAAAGGCACAAATGGTATGAACATGCGTGGCATATAGGGTGTGTTTGGTTGCGTTCTCGTCGCAGCATAGTTGTTCCCTCTTCATGCATGCTCAACTCAACACCCCTCTTCATGCATGCTCTCTTCATGCATGCTTTTAGTGTATTTGTGCTAAACTAGTGTGGACTCATGCACCCTCCATACACTCTACCAAACACCCAAAAGTAGGTCGAGAAGGGAACTCTTGGGCGGCATTTGTCTCTTACTACGTACTACCACTAAATGTTGTACGTGCAATGCACGGTGATGTTATGGAGTACGTGCCTAAGTACTCTACTACTACTATATTAGTTGGAGGCACATATTAACTTTTATATTTTTTACGCGTATGCCCCGAGACCTTCCAACTAGACGTGTCTTTCTCTCCAGGTCGCACTTTGTATCGTTCATACCACTAAGTACTACTATGTGTGGTCTCCGACCCAGAAGTGGAAGAAGTGGAGACGCTCTACCACACTGTTTTTCTTTTACGCTGGGCTCTACCACGCTGTTCATGTCCCACTCCTTTCGCTGACGTGTGGGACATCCAGCACGTGCCGTGTTTCACACTCTTCATCGTAAGAGTTGAAACGCTAGCATTCATCAGAAATAAATAATAATTATAAATCAGCAGTGATACTATTTCTTTGAGAACTGATGACCCACAAGTATAGGGGATCTATCGTAATCCTTTCGATAATTAAGAGTGTCGAACCCAACGAGGAACAGAAGGAAATGATAAGCAATTTTCAGCAAGGTATTCTCTGCAAGTACTGAAATAAGTGGTAACAGATAGTTTTGTGATAAGATAAATTGTAACGAGCAACAAGTAACAAAAGTAAATAAAGTGCAGCAAGGTGGCCCAATCCTTTTTGTAGCAAAGGACAAGCCTGGACAAACTCTTATAATAGGAAAAGCGCTCCCGAGGACACATGGGAATATCGTCAAGCTAGTTTTCATCACGCTCATATGATTCGTGTTCGGTACTTTGATAATTTATATGTGGGTGGACCGGTGCTTGGGTACTGCCCTTACTTGGACAAGCATCCCACTTATGATTAACCTCTATTGCAAGCATCCTCAACTACAACAAAAGTATTAAGGTAAACCTAACCATAGCATGAAACATGTGGATCCAAATCAGCCCCTTACGAAGCAACGCATAAACTAGGGTTTAAGATTCTGTCACTCTAGCAACCCATCATCTACTTATTACTTCCCAATACCTTCCTCTAGGCCCAATAATGGTGAAGTGTTATGTAGTCGACGTTCACATAACACCACTAGAGGCTAGACAACATACATCTTATCAAAATATCGAACGAATACCAAATTCACATGACTACTAATAGCAAGACTTCTCCCTTGTCCTTAGGAACAAACATAACTACTCACAAAGCACATTCATGTTCATAATCAGAGGGGTAATAATGTGCATATAGGATCTGAACATATGATCTTCCACCAAATAAACCAACTAGCATCAACTACGAAGAGTAATCAACACTACTAGCAAACTACTAGCACCAATCCCGGACTTGGAGACAAGAATTGGATACAAGAGATGAACTAGGGTTTGGAGATGAGATGGTGCTGGTGAAGATGTTGATGGAGATTGCCCTCTCCTGATGAGAGGAGCGTTGGTGATGAGGATGGTGATGATTTCCCCCTCCCGGAGGGAAGTGTCCCCGGCAGAAAAGCTCCACCAGAGCCCTAGATTGGTTCCACCAAGGTTCCGCCTCGTGGCGGCGGAGTCTCGTCTCGAAAGGTTCTCTCTGGTTTTTTTATCATCGGAGGACTTCATATAGGAGAAGATGGGTGTCGGAGAGCCACCAGGGGGCCCACGAGGTAGGGGGCGTGCCCAGGGGGGCCCACCCTCGTGAGCAGGGTGTGGGCCCCTTGGCCTTCATCTTTGGTGACGATTTTTCTTTATTTATTTCAAGGTATTTCATGGAGTTTCAGGACTTTTGGAGTTGCGCAGAATAGTCCTTCAATATTTTCTCCTTTTCCAACCCAGAATTCTAGCTGCCGGCATTCTCCCTCTTCATGTAAACCTTGTAAAATAAGAGAGAATAGCCATAACGTGAAATAACAACCCATAATGCAATAGATATTATCATAAAAGCATGATGCATAATGGACGTATCAACTCCCCCAAGCTTAGACCTCGCTTGTCCTCAAGCGAAAAGCCGATAACAATAAATATGCCCTCATGTTTAGAGGTAGAGGCGTCGATAGAAATAAAATATGGACAAGGAAGCATCATGATTATTTCATAACAGCAACATAAATAGATTTTGTCATATGATTACTCATGTTCAAGTAGTGACCTATTCACAAAGCCAAAGCATGAATCAGAAACATTATTAGGCACTAACAATTATAATCTCAGTCATTGAAGCAATTGCAATTTATCATAACATCGGAAAGAGTCTATGCCAGAGCTTAAAAGCAAGTCCACATACTCAACTATTATTTAGTCCTTCATAATTGCTAGCACTCACGCGATATTTTTGGTTACGGAGTTTTAATCGGACACAGAGAAAGATAGGGGCTTATAGTTTTGCCCCACAACCTTTTACCTCAAGGGTAATGTCAACAATAACAATTCATGCTCCCCCACATCCAATTAGATATGTATATCATACTCTTTCCAACATGCTGAGCTTGCCAAAGGATAAAATTAAAAAGGAATGGTGAGGATCACCGAGACTCTTGTAAGGTAGAGGATAATAATAAAAGATAGGCCCTTCGCAGAGGGAAGTAGAGGTTATCATGCGCATTTAGGGTTGATGCACAAAATCTTAATGCAAAAGAACGTCACTTTATATTGCCCCTTGTATGTGAACCTTTATTATGCAGTCCGTCGCTTTTATTGCATCCACAACAAGTTCGTACAAAGCTTATTTCTCTTCATTAATAAATCATGCATATTTAGAGAGCAATTTTTATTGCTTGCACCGATAACAACTTACTTGAAGGATCTTACTCAATCCATAGGTAGATATGGTGGACTCTCATGGCAAAACTGGTTTAAGGGTGTTTGGAAGCACAAGTAGTATTTCTACTTGGTGCTAAGAATTTGGCTAGCATGAGGGGGAAAGGCAAGCTCAACACGGTAGAGGATCCATGACAACATATTTTATCTCGAATGTAAGAAAACATAACTCATTATGCTGCCTTCCTTGTCCAACCTCAACTCTTTAGCACATCATATTTTAATGAGTGCTCCCAACCAGAAAAGATGTCAATGATAATATATCTATATGTGAAACCACTCTTTCCTTATTACTTCCTATTAATTGCAAGGATGACCAAAGCTATATTTGCCAACTCCCAACAATTTTTAATCATCATACTCTTTCTATGTGAAGTCATTACTTTCAATAAGATCAATATGAGCTCCTTGATTCTTTTTATTCTTTTCTTCTACTTTCCCAAGATCATGGCAAAATAATCAAGCCCTTGACTCAACACTAATCTTCATTATATAGCTCACGGACTCGATTACAAAGAAGGATCATAAAGCAAAACTCAAGACTAGATCATGCCACAACTTTATTCTACTAAATCAAGATACTACTAATAGGATCGAACTAAGAAAAACTGTAAAGATAGGAGTTGTGAAGGTGATACGATACCAGGGCACCTCCCCCAAGCTTGGAAGTCGCCAAGGGGAGTGCCCATACCCATGTGATTATTTCCTCGGAGGTGATGGAGGTGGTGAAGATGACGCGGGCTTGTCGTCCAACTTCCATGGCATAGGCTCTCCATCATAGAAGGATGATCGAGTCTCCGGAATCCTCAAATCTGCAGCCAAACTCATCCTTTTGAACCTATATTCATACTCACAGTTTTGATTTTGCAGATCATAAATTTGGGCTTGAAGGTGCTCGATCTTTTCTTGTATATTAAAGATAGCCTCCTCGGTGTTCTTGGCATCCGGCTCGTAGTTGTTGGTGAACTCCGTGAGCATCTTGTGGCTAGCATTGATTCCACGCTCCACCATCCCTGACACTTGAAAACTTGTTGCTCCATTGCCTCGAGTCTCGACTCCACACTTCCGGTTCCCTTTGTTCCCTCAACATCGTGGATATGCAGCAACCCATCACGCATATCAATGGCTTAAGGGTGCCGCAGCACCTCCACGAGGTAAGGGTTAATCACCTTCTCGAAGAACTTGTCCTTGGAAGCACTTGGGGTCGTCATGACGATCTAGACCTGTCAGAAAAACAGCTCAAAACAAGAACAGAGAATATTTGCGTGGTACGGTGTCAAAACCTTCGGGAGTATATATAAAGAATTTTTACCGACCAAAATACGTATCGTGCAAGGAAACGGAGTCCGAAGGGCACACGAGGTGCTCACGAGGTAGGGGGCGCGCCCAGGGGGGTAGGGAGCACCCTCCACCCTCGTGGAGGCCTCGTGTCCTCCCGGACTGCTACTTATTTTTCTATTTTTCTAAATATTCCAAAACAGAGAAATGTTGCCTTAAAAATTGTTTTGGAGTCGGTTTACTTACCGTACCACATACCTATTCCTTTTCGGAGTCTGGAACGTTCTGGAAAGTGTCCTTTATGTACTCCTCCGGGGTCACGGTTTCAATAATATTAGTTTTAACATTTATAGGATTACCTGAGATATAGTGTTTGATCCTTTGACCATTTACCACCTTCGGATTTGTGCCTACGAAGTTGTTGATTTTTATGGCACTAGAACGATAGACCTCCTCGATAATGTAGGGACCTTCCCATTTAGAGAGAAGTTTTCTTGCAAAAAAACTTAAACGAGAGTTGTATAACAATACATAATCACCTACATTAAACTCACGCTTTTTATCCTTTTGTCATGACATCTTTTAACTTTTTCTTTAAACAACTTGGCATTTTCATATGCTTGGGCTCTCCATTCATCAAGTGAGCTAATATCAAATAACCTCTTCTCACCGGCAAGTTTGAAATCATAGTTGAGCTCTTTAATAGCCCAATATGCCTTATGTTCTAGTTCGAGAGGTAAGTGACAAGCTTTTCCATCGATCATTTTGTACGGAGACATATCCATAGCAGTTCTATAGGCCAATAATGCATCATCAAGTTTCTTGGACCAATTCTTTCTAGACCTATTAACAGTCTTTCGTAAGATTAATTTGAGCTCCCTATTGCTCAATTATACTTGACCACTAGACTGAGGGTGATAAGGAGATGCAATCCTATGATTAATGTCGTATTTAGCAAGCATCTTACGGAAAGCACCATGAATAAAGTGTGAACCACCATCAGTCATTAAGTATCTAGGGACTCCAAACCTCGGAAAAATAACTTCCTTAAGCATTTTAATAGAAGTGTTGTGATCAGCACTACTAGTTGGAATAGCTTCCACCCACTTAGTAACGTAATCAACAACAACTAGAATATGGGTGTAACCATTAGAGGCAGGAAAAGGTCCCATATAATCAAAGCCCCAAACATCAAATGGCTCAATAACAAGTGAATAATTCATAGGCATTTCTTGACGTCTACTGATATTACCAATTATTTGGCATTCATCGCCAGACAAAACAAACTTACGGGCATCCTTGAAGAGAGTAGGCCAATAAAAACCGGATTGCAATACCTTATGTGCAGTTCTATCTCCAGCGTGATGTCCTCTGTCGGTGTCAAAACCGGCGGATCTCGGGTAGGGGGTCCCGAACTGTGCGTCTAGGCGGATGGTAACAGGATACAAGGGACACGATGTTTTTACCCAGGTTCGGGCCCTCTCGATGGAGGTAAAAACCTACTCCTGCTTGATTAATATTGATGATATGGGTAGTGCAAGAGTAGATACCACGAGATCAGAGAGACTAAACCCTAGAAGCTAGCCTATGGTATGATTGTTGTTCGTCCTACGGACTAAAACCCTCCAGTTTATATAGACACCGGAGAGGGCTAGGGTTACACAGAGTCGGTTACAATGGGAGGAGATCTACATATCCGTATCGCCAAGCTTGCCTTCCACGCCAAGAAATGTCCCATCCGGACACGGGACGAAGTCTTCAATCTTGTATCTTCATAGTCCAGGAGTCCGGCCAAAGTGTATAGTCCGGCTATCCGGACACCCCCTAATCCGGGACTCCCTTAGTAGCCCCCGAACCAGGCTTCAATGACGATGAGTCCGGCGCGCAGATTTGTCTTTGGCATTGCAAGGCGGGTTCTTCTCCAAATCCCATGTACCTATCAAATAGTGTACGGCTTCTGATGAATGTTGCGCTCCTTGGCTTCTGCGCCCAATAATGGCCATCTTCCACGTGTCAAAAGAATGCGAAAAGACAGGGTGTTTTTTCATTTACCCCCCTAGCTGCGCAAATGGGCCGCCTATAAAAGAGGCGGGGATTTAGATCCGATTCACACCATCTTCCCTCCGTGAGCATTCATCGGAGCGCATTCGACAGAGATCCATTCCATCATGGCCGGTCAACGCAGCTCCTTCTCTCGCCCCTCCAGCCCTCGGCCTGGAGATTGGGAGAGGTGTTCCGTCCCGCACGGCGAGCTAGTAGCGCTCCAAACCAAGGGGCTCCTCCCCCCAGCATACATGGTCCCAGTTCGAGCCGGGCTTGCCACCTATAATGGCGGAGAGCAAGTGGAGAGCATCCCCAATCCCTCCAAACGAGAGCGGATATGCCTTGTCCCTTATTTAATAAGAGGGCTCGGATTTCCAATTCATCCTTTTCTCCGGGGGCTCCTGGAGTTCTATGGCCTCCAGTTACACAACCTCACGCCTGCCTCCATATTGCATATTGCAGGCTTCGTAGCCCTTTGCGAGCTGTTTTTGGGCATCGAGGCCCATTTCGTGTTGTGGAAGAAGTTGTTCTGCCTCGTGCCCAGTTCTCAAGAGGGGTCGATATATCAAGTGGGCAGAGCCGAACTATAGCGCATCGTTGGGACCGGATATCTATCTGGAACCCCAAAGAAGGTGTCCGAGGACTGGCCTTCAGAGTGGTTTTATATAGAAGACGTCCCCCTGCCGTACCCTGTACAGATCGGCCTCCCTGAGTTCGATAATGATCCCTTGAAGAAACGCCTGAGCTGGCGTCCACGGAGCCCTCAGAAGGAAAATGACAGGGACATCCTTTACCTGATGAGCCAGATAAGGTTGTTAGCTCATTCTGGACTTACCATGATCGAGGTCATGGCCACATGCATTACGCGGGGGGTGCAGCCGCTTCAGTACAGAGACCACCCCATGTGGGATTTCAAAGGGGAGGACGACACCACCCGGTGTGGTCGCAAGGGGCCGGACTCGGCTGCCACTCTAAGGAAGATCTTGTCCGCTTTGTACAAGGGAGAAGAGGAGGAATTCCTCCGTGTCAACCCACGGGGCGGATTTTCTATGTACAATCCTCCAAGCTGGACAAGCGAACACTTTCACTTGCCTATCCGTTTTCATATTCCCATAGTTAAGTATTTAGTCTAGCAATTTTAACACAGGAGCTACGCCAGACTGTAAAGGAGATAAACAGCCCTCCTCCACAACCCGAGGACCCGGAACGGTCCCTCGACCCGGACTCCCAAGAGGACCCGGACTTATGTGTGGAGCTGATTGATGGGGTGTTTCATCAATTGAGCAAGGACAACACCTTGGTGGCCATTACGGCCGATTATCCCGGACTACTTCCAGCCTCAAAGGTAACCGAGACCGAAGTCCCAGTACTTTCAAGAGGATCCTTCCATGCTTATTTTTTATCACTGTATACCAATGGCGTTTTTTGCAGGGGAAGTCGTTGAGGCGGAGGGCCGAGCCCGTGGTGGTTAGCCAACAAGGGCCATCGAGGCCCAGCGGGCTAAAAAGAAGTGCGGACCGGATCGAGACGCTGGCGCAATGGTACGGCGTGCAATTTTAATGCCCAGGATTTATGCCCTCAAGGCATACTAACGCTCATGCTCTCTTTAGGAAGAAGAGCGTCCGCCGGACTATATCCATCGGCCAGGCTTCAAGGCCGGGTCCGGAAGCGGAGGCGAACACGGGGCACGCACCGGACGCTCCTCCGATAGAGGATGCGGACAGGCTGTCTGCCACCAATTCCGAGGTGGAGAGTTCCATGAACCACAGGCGTCGCCGGACTATTCTTCGTGACGCTTGTTTTTCCCAATAGGCGTTGGACGCCTTTAATACGGGAGATGCGTACCTCCATGCCGCTCAAAATGGTCTAGCCAGAGCCACAGAGCAGTATGTAAAAGACATACGGGTGAGAAAATTTGATGGTTATATATGTCAGTAGCCCCCGAGACTTGAAACAGTTAGAATAACTGATTTAAGGATCATTTGTTATGGAGGATCTTACAGAAAAGAATACCCAGCTATCCCAGGAGCTGGAAGAGTGCAAAGCCCAACTTGAGGTCGCACTAGCCGCAACAGGGAAGGCCCAGGAGGCCCCCTCTGGTAATATATGCTTCGACAGATAAGTATGTTGTGAAGTGCGACATGTGTGCAATTCTGACAATAACAGTGCAGATGGCCCCGGAGTTGATCCGGACAAGCAGCAACTCTTGCGCCAGTTAAAGGCCGGTGAGAGTGTACTTACGAGGGTGAGGCAAGAGAAGAACAAGCTTCAAGATGCCAACACCCACCTAGGCGAGGAACTAAAGGATGTTCATGCTCAGCTGTCGGACTCCGTAAAGGAGAATCAGCGGCTTCGACGCGGCATTTTTAGTAAGTGCTTGAACGAACTTTCGAAAAAGAGTTCGGCGAGGAAGTCGATTGACAGAGTTATGTCCCTAGGTATGCTAACAGGTCGGCCTGCGGAGGAAATGCCCGGTTCTACGGGTGACCTTATTCCCGAGCTATCACAACTGCACGAACGAGTTCGGCAGGTGATGCAAGGCGTCGCCCAGGCTCTATGGCCATCTGTCTCCATTCCTGAAGGCCTTGGAGAGCTTGCAGAGAAGCTGAAGGAAGCGCGGCGGCGCTTCCGATTATGGAAGATATCGGCCTGCCATCAAGGCGCCAGGGAGGTCTGGGCCATGGTGAAGACGCGGTACACGAAGGCTGACCCAAACCACATGGCCGAGGTCGGACCTGTGGGTCCTGATGGGAAGGAGATCCCTGCCAGTTTAGTGTACGGCCAGGTGGAGCTTGCCGCCAAGTATTCCCAACAGGACTGTAAATTAGACAGCCTGTTGGATGGTATCGAAGAAGAATATACCCAATCGAATTGACTATGTAATTTAAAATGACATGTAAAATGCCTTCTAGCCGGATTGTAGATCGTTTGTCATGGCGGACCTTTTCGCTTCAACCTCGGGACCCGATAGTCCGGAGTGTGTCTGAATACCCTCTCGGTTATGTAAGAACCGGGGCATGCGTGGAGACCAGGCGTAGGGGTCATTAGTGCTTTATCAGACAAGTGCCCAACTAGTTATGTTATATTACATGGTTAGTAAGAAACATCTTCCAGGGAGAATAGTTCCGTTAGGGGTTCCTTTCCCTGGGAGGCATGCCCTAAAGTGCATGTCCGATCTGCGAAAAAAGCAGAAAAGCATCTGGGGGCAGATAAATAAACGAGTAAGAAATCATCTTTTAGTTCACCGACCGAATATTCTCTTAAGAACGCTAGCTTTCGGCTTCACCCAGTCTGAGGTACACATCCGGCTGACCCAGCAGTAACAATCGCAGAGGTGGTCCCTTTACCACCTAGCCGAACAATCGGGAACGTAGGGGTAAGCACAGGAGCCAGGCAACCCAGCTTGGCCAAAACTTAAGTCATAGCGATGCATATAATGATGAATAAAAGGTACATGCGGAAGTGTGACACATGCGTTGGGCACGAGGCCCATATAAACAAGCTTCTGTTAAAGGAGCCCCCAGGTATAATGAGCGCGAATAGCGCGTCAATTGTGTGCGAACGAGGCGCAAACGAGCCCTTAAAAGGCTGTAAGAGAAAAGGAGGGAGAAGGAGAGAAATATAAGACAGCTAATGTGTAAAAAATGGATAGAGGAAGGAGACGAACACAGAGTCCGGCGCTAGGCGTAGAATCTTCATAGACGGGCTGTATTCCATGGGTTCGGCTCGAGTCGGTTATCCGATGCATTTCGCAGACGGTACGCTCCACCAGTCAGGACTTGGTCAATTATGAAGGGACCTTCCCATTTGGGCTTGAGTTTGTCCTTTTTCTTGTCCGGCAGGCGTAGAACTAATTCATCAACATTGTAGGTTTTGGCCCGTACTTCTCTGCTTTGATATCTTCGAGCCTGCTGTTGATAGAATGCGGAACGAGCTTTTGCCACGTCGCGCTCCTCCTCCAAGGCGTCCAAACTGTCCTGACGATCAAGTTCGGCTTCTCTTTCTTCGTACATGCGCACGCGAGGTGAGTCATGAATTATGTCACAGGGCAGAGCTGCCTCTGCGCCGTATACCATAAAAAATGGTGTGAATCCGGTAGTGCGATTCGGCGTGGTCCGCAGCCCCCAGAGTACGGAGTCGAGCTCCTCTACCCAGCGCGTGTTAGATTCCTTGAGGGACCGCACTAGTCTGGGTTTGATGCCGCTGATGATTAGACCATTTGCCCGCTCGACTTGACCGTTAGTTTGTGGGTGATAGACTGAAGCGTAGTCGAGCTTGATGCCCATGTTTTTGCACCAGAGTTTTACCTCGTCAGTCGTAAAGTTTGTGCCGTTATCAGTGATGATGCTGTGGGGGACGCCGTAATGGTGTACGACCCCTGATATGAAGTCTATCACGGGTCCGGATTCGGCCGTCTTAACAGGCTTGGCCTCTATCCATTTGGTGAATTTGTCAACCATGACCAATAAGTATTTTTGCTTGCGGGTTCCCCCTTTAAGGGGTCCAACCATGTCAAGCCCCCAGACTGCCAAGGGCCAGGTGATGGGTATAGTTTGGAGGGTGGTGGGTGGCATATGGCTTTGGTTAGCGAATAATTGGCAACCGACGCATCGTTGGACTAAGTCCTGAGCATCTGCCCGGGCCGTCGGCCAATAAAATCCAGTACGGAAGGCCTTGCTTACAAGAGCCCGGGCTGTGGTGTGGTGCCCGCCGAGTCCGGCGTGAATTTCAGCCAAAAGGTTCCGCTCTTCCCCTTCGGAGATACACCTTTGAAGGACTCCGGTGGTGCCTTTCTTATAAAGCTCTCCTTTGTGGACTTTATAGGCTTTAGATCGCCGCACTATGCAGCGTGCCTCGTTTTGGTCCTCGGGGAGTTCCTGCCTAGTTAAGTAGGCTAAGAATGGTTCTGTCCACGGGGCAATGACTACCATTATTACGTGGGCTGAGGATGTTACTTCGTTGGTAGAGCCTCCCGTTGTGTCAGAATGTTCGGTGTCAGGTGGTGCGGCTGGATCCGGGTTGTTATTTCCGAATTCCCCTTCCCATTGTACGGATGGCTTGAATAGCCGCTCAAAGAAAATGTTGGGGGGGGGGACTGCATCGCGCTTTGCACCGATGCGTGCCAAGACGTCCGCTGCCTGATTGTTTTCCCGGGCTATATGGTGAAATTTGAGCCCTTCGAACCGAGCTGACATCTTTAGGACGGCGTTGCGATAAGCTGCCATTTTCGGATCCTTGGCATCAAAATCTCCATTTATTTGGGATATCGTGAGGTTCGAATCCCCATGCACCTCTAGGCGTTGGTATTTTTGTGGGATGGGGGATGTCAATAGCTTCAAAACAAGCTAAAGAACATCAAAATCGGACTCCGGATGTGGAAGTTATGGGCAAAACGGTGAAACTCGGAACACTGAAACTGGCATGGGCGGTAGTACAGCTCGGATGGGCGGTAGTACCGCTCGTGTCGGGATTTTTCGACTGTTTCAGGACGAAATAGGGCCGGGAGGTAGTACCGCTTGTGGAGCGGTAGTACCGCTTGTGGTTCTCAGCGGTAGTACCGCTTGGGATGGACGGTAGTACCGCTCATGTCGGGATTCTTCGCAGATCGAATCGGTGCATGATTTTGTGGCGGAAATGGATGATTTCGGGGTCAAAATTCGATGGATTTTGTGGATGGAAAGAGGTGAAACTTGGGGAGATGCTAGATCAACTCGAAACCAAGCAAATCCACGGATCAAAATCAACAAAACATCATCAAACCAACAAATCACAAAAAAAAAATTGGGGCTACTTTTGGTGGGGATTTTCAGATTTAGGACGAAAACAACAAAATCAAGCTAGAAAACACGGGGTAGGGGCTCCAAAAACGTGATCAAGGTGGCTCATGATACCATATGATACGGGGCTAACCCGGTGTAGGCCAATCTTTCACGTTTGGAGTGGGATCCCTCGAAGAGCACGATGAACACGAGGAAGAACGGGGAGAAATCACAAGGGGAAACACTCAAGAACAAGTCCAAATCACACATCCACTAGACAATCAAACACACAAGAAAACAAGCAAATCCACAGATTTTGTTGGTTCTTGAGTGTTTCCCCGTGTGATTTGGACTTGTTCTTGAGTGTTTCCCCGTGTGATTTCTCCACGTTCTTCCCCGTGTTCTTCGTGTTCTTCGAGGGATCCCACTCCAAATGTGAAAGATCAGCCTACACCGGGTTAGCCCTGTATCATATGTGGAGACTGCCATCCGGAGACCATGTAGAAGGGCCTCGTATTCGGCTGCATTGTTAGAGTCCGTATATATTATCTGGAGTATGTATTGAACTGTATCTCCTGTTGGAGACGTCAGAACCACGCCAGCCCCCAGACCCGCTAACATTTTCGAGCCGTTGAAGTGCATAATCCAGTTGGAATATGTGCCGTACTCTTTAGGGAGTTCGGCTTCAGTCCATTCGGCGACAAAGTCGGCCAAAACTTGTGACTTGATAGCTCGTCGTGGCTTATAGGTTATGTCGAATGGGAGGAGCTCAATGGCCCATTTGGCAATCCGGCCCGTCGCATCGCGGTTGTTTATAATATCATTAAGAGGTACTTCGGAGGCTACATTTATTGAACACTCTTGAAAGTAGTGTCATAGCTTCCGGGACGCCATGAATACCGCGTACGCTATCTTTTGATAATACGGGTACCGTGACTTGCATGGAGTGAGGACAGTGGACACATAGTAAACTGGTTTTTGAAGGGGGAATTTGTGTCCATCCGTTTCTCGTTCGACGACGAGCACTGCGCTTACAACTTGATGAGTTGCGGCAATGTATAATAGCATTGGTTCGCCGATGTTAGGCGCGGCCAGGACCGGGTTTGTTGCCAATATGGCTTTTATTTCTTCGAGTCCGGTCATGGCGGCATACGTCCACTCGAAGTGTTTGGTGCGCCGGAGGAGACGATAAAGGGGTAATGCCTTTTCTCCCAAGCGGGAGATGAAGCGGCTTAAAGCCGCCACGCATCCAGTCAATTTTTGTATTTGCTTGAGGTCCTTTGGAATATCCAATTGTGACACAGCTCAGATCTTGGTTGGGTTTGCTTCAATTCCTCTACCGGATACGATGAAGCCCAAGATCTTTCTGGCTGGTACGCCGAAAACGCATTTTTCTGGGTTAAGCTTGATGTCATATGTTCGGAGGTTATCGAATGTGAGCCTCAAGTCGTCGACTAGAGTTTCGACATGCTTGGTTTTGATGACCACGTCGTCCACATATGCTTCAACTGTTTTGTCGATCTGGGTTGCCAGACATGTCTGAATCATGCGCTGATATGTTGCACCGGCATTTTTGAGCCCGAAGGGCATTGTGTTGAAGCAGAATGGGCCGTATGGGGTGATGAATGTTGTTGCGGCTTGGTCTGGCTCTGCCATCTTAATTTGATGGTAGCCAGAGTATGCGTCGAGGAAACACAATGAATCGTGTCCTGCGGTAGCATCGATGATTTGATCGATGCGGGGGAGGGGGAAGGGATCCTTTGGGCAAGCCTTGTTGAGGTCCTTGAAATCGACGCATAGGCGCCAGGATTTGTCCTTCTTTGGTACCATCACCAGGTTTGCTAGCCAGTCCGGATGTTTTATGTCTCTGATGAATCCGGCTTCCAGTAGTTTGGCTAGCTCCTCTCCCATGGCTTGTCTCTTAGGTTCAGAGAAACACCGAAGAGCCTGCTTAACAGGCTTGAATCCTTTTAGCATGTTTAGGCTGTGCTCGGCCAGCCTGCGTGGGATTCCTGGCATGTCTGAAGGGTGCCAGGGAAAAATGTCCCAATTTTCGCGTAGGAATTCTCGTAGTGCGGCATCTACATCAGGGTTTAATTACGCCCTGATGGATGCCGTTTTTGTAGGGTCCGTTGGATGGACTTGGAATTTGACTATTTCGTCCGCCGGTTTAAAAGAGGTGGACTTGGATCTTTTATCGAGTATCACGTCGTCCCTGTTCACCGTGGAGCGCAGCGTAGTTAGTTCTTCGGCCGCTAGGGCTTCATATAGTGCCTCAAGGGCCAGTGCGGCTGTCTTGTTTTCGGCGCGGAGTGCTATGTCTGGATCACTAGCAAGAGTGATGATTCCGTTGGGTCCGGGAATTTTGAGCTTCATGTACCCGTAATGGGGTATAGCTTGAAAAATTGTGAATGCCTCTCGCCCTAACAGAGCGTGGTATCCGCTGCTGAACAGGGCCACTTGAAATGTGACCTCCACGGACCTGTAATTATCCGGCGTGCCGAACACCACATCCAGTGTGATTTTTCCTGTATAACACGCTTCCCGACTGGGGATTATTCCTCTAAAGGTTGCGTTGCTTCGCTCAATGCGTCTCCAGTCTATTTCCATTTTTCGAAGGGTTTCCTCATAACTGAGGTTCAATCCGCTGCCACCGTCCATGAGTACCTTGGTAAGTCGAAAGTCGTCCACTATTGGACTGAGGACTAATGCGGCTGGTGCTCGGGCTGTTCAGAATTTAGGTTCATCACTGGCATTGAAGGTAATAGCCATGTCACTCCATGGATTTATTGTTGCTACCTGGTAGACTTCGGTAAGGCTGCGGAGTGTTCATTTCTGCATATTGTTTGATGCGAAATTCTTGAAGACTGTTGATACCGTACTGGTATTCCTGGGCTGGTGCTCTGCGGGTTCTGGAGTTAGAAGCTCCTCTCCACTTCTGGCCACCTGCCGGAGTATCCAACATGCTCTAAGGCTATGAGTTGGTGTGACGCCCTCTGTACTATGAATTTTACAGGGTCCATTGAGCCATCCCTCCAGTACGGTTCCATACCCTATAGAGGGTTTTTGCTTTTTGGTGTTTAACCCAGGTGTCTGGCCATAATGCGCCCTTTTATTTCGGACTGGGGTTGTATTCAGGGCCGGATCATCCCAGAATTTTATTTCGGTTTTCCGGACGCTTTCCATCACATAGTATTTTCGTACCATGGATGCTAAGTCAGCGAAGAGTGTAATATCACGACGACTTATGGCATTGAGGATTCCGATGTCCGTGCACTTATTGCAGAAGAGTGAAACTGCATCCTCCTCATGACAGTCCTCTATCCTGTTCATAACCAGCAGGAATCTGTCCCAGTAAGGGTGTACTATTTCTGTGGGCTCTTGCCGAACTTGGGATAGATCCCTTATGTTAGGGTGGGCGGGTGGAGTTAAATCCGGAACCTCGCCCGATCTGGGGCTCAGGGGCCCAGGAGTTTCCGAATTCGGAAGCTTGGGTTCTTGGATGTTGTCCAATGAATCTGGCCCATTGCCTGACTTTAGGTTCAGGGCTTGAGCGACGTCCTCCCCTCCGTGGATATCCGACTTGGAGGGATCGGGAATCCGGACATATTTGGTCCTTAAGATGGGTGAAGATTCGCCACATTGTTCCTCCACCACTGCGACGTGGTGGGTGACCTGGGGAGAGTCAATTTCTCTCGGATCGGGTTCAAGGCCAATCTGATCGTAGTCTGTAGCGACTCCCAGGGCGGCGATGCGATCCAAGAGCTTGTTTAAGGAACAGAGCTCCATCGGATCCAACTGCTCGACGAGTTCCGATTTGACGTGGAGATTGATTTCGATGACCCGAGAAGTCATCGTCGGCGCGGCGGCCGAACATGCGGTCATAAGAAAATCGCCTAGCCAGAGAGTTTGGCCGATAGCCAAAGCTCCTTTAGCGACAGCGCCGTCTTTAAAGACGGGATGCAGCATCCTTCCTGATGGCGACGACACAGCGGAACTCTCAATGAAAGCACCAATGTCGGTGTCAAAACCGACGGATCTCGGGTAGGGGGTCCCGAACTGTGCGTCTAGGAGGATGGTAACAGGAGACAAGGGACACGATGTTTTTACCCAAGTTCGATCCCTCTCGATGGAGGTAATACCCTACTCCTGCTTGATTAATATTGATGATATGGATAGTACAAGAGTAGATCTACCACGAGATCAGAGAGGCTAAACCCTAGAAGCTAGCCTATGGTATGATTGTTGTTCGTCCTACGGACTAAAACCCTCCAGTTTATATAGACACCGAAGAGGGCTAGGGTTACACAGAGTTGGTTACAATGGGAGGAGATCTACATATCTGTATCGCCAAGCTTGCCTTCCATGCCAAGAAATGTCCCATCCGGACACGGGACGAAGTCTTCAATCTTGTATCTTCATAGTCCAGGAGTCCGGCCAAAGTGTATAGTCCGGCTATCCGGACACCCCCTAATTCGGGACTCCCTCATCCTCTATAAGCTTCGGAGTGACACTTGCGTAGGATATGTTCCTGTTCATGCTCAGGTACACAACATCTAATGACACCATCTACTCCTTCCTTATAAAGATGTCGATCATCCCAAAAGTAATGTCGCAAGTCATAGAAAAACCCTTTCTTTTGCTGGTATGTGAAGCTAGGTGGTATAAATTTAGCAACAATATAATTAGCATAATCAGCATACCAAGGAGTGCTACGAGAAGTACTTATGATATTTAATTGCTCATCAGGAAAGCTATCATTAATAGGTAGTGGGTCATCAAGAACATTCTCTAACCTAGACAAGTTGTCTGCAACAGGGTTCTCAGCTCCCTTTCTATCAACAATATGCAAATCAAATTCTTGAAGCAGGAGAACCCATCTAATAAGTCTAGGTTTTGCATCCTTCTTTTCCATAAGATATTTAATAGCAGCATGATTAGTGTGAATAGTAACTTTGGAATCAACAATATAAGGTTTAAACTTATCACAAGCAAACACCACTGCTAAAAATTCCTTCTCGGTAGTAGCATAATTTCTTTGTGCACTATCTAGAGTCTTACTAGCATAATGGATAGCATTTAATTTCTTATCAACTCTCTGCCCTAGAACAGCACCTACAGCATAATCACTAGCATCACACATAATTTCAAAGGGTAAATTCCAGTCAGGTAGCTGAACAACAGGTGCAGAGACTAGTGCTTTCTTAAGTATTTCAAATGCTTCTACACAATCATCATCAAAGACAAATGGTACATCTTTTTGTAATAAATTAGTCAGAGGCCGAGAGATTTTTGAGAAGTCCTTAATGAACTAATGCGGAGCATCCTACGGTCATCACCATGTCAAGAGTCCGTTTGGCAAGTGACACGTGCGACCTCTACTTCTCATACATAAAGGTGAATCTTCTCCTTTACACGTGCTCATTTGACCCCTTCGAGGATGGTGTACTACTTGACACTTCTCCTGTGGGCATGCATAGGTATTGTCGGAGCTTCACGGATGTCAAGCAGGAGTGCAAGTGCCAAGGAACGACTACACCATCCGCGAGGGAGGCATGGAAGAGAAGACGGAAGAAGACAGAGTTGCGGCGTCTACAGCGACCGGACGACCGATGTGCCACCGGACGTACGACACTCTACAGCGGCCGGACGACCGACGACCTCCGTACGTCCGAAAAGTACCAGGGATCGGACGACCGACGCCGACCGGACGACCGGCACCACCTGTCCAGAGCCAAAACGTCGGATGTCTGACGCCCTCCAGACGTCCGGACCCCCGCGAGCGACCGGACGTCCGACCCCGACCGGACGTCCGACACTGCCTGTGCACAGCCGGGCCTTTGGCCTTGTATCCCTCTCCCACTTACCCCTTCGTGGCTTAGACTATAAATAGACCTTCCCCTCAACCTTTCTCGGGTTAGCAAATATGATAGCTCATTCTTAGGTGAGATTTGCTCCTACCTCTACTCTTGAGAGAGAGAGAGAGACTACCACTCCCATGGAGTTCAAGACCTCCATGTGAGAAGATCCCGAGGGATTCAAGCCCCCCTTCGTGGGAAGATCCTTCTAGGATTCAAGCCCTCATCTCCTTCATAGGATTTGGGATGAACTCTACCTTGTATCTTTCTCTTTGTTGTTCATGTACCTTATGATCTTGTGTGTTTGATTGTCTAGTGGATGTGTGATTGGACTTGTTCTTGAGTGTTTCCCCTTGTGATTTCTCCCTGTTCTTCCCCGTGTTCATCGTGTTCTTCGAGGGATCCCACTCCAAACATGAAAGATCGGCCTACACCGGGTTAGCCCCGTATCATATGGTATCATGAGCCACGTTTATCACGTATTAGGAGTCCCTCCCACCGTTTTCTAGCCTTGTTTTGTTGTGCTCTTCCCCAAAATCCAAAAATCCCTACAAAAAATAGCCCCAAATTTTTTTGTGATTTGTTGGTTTGATGATGTTTTGTTGATTTTGATCCATGGATTTGCTTGGTTTCGAGTGGATCTAGCATTTCCCCAAGTTTCCCCATCTTTCATCCACGAAATCTCGTCAATTTTGACCCGGAAATCTCCATTTTCCGCCCAAAATCGCATCCCGGAACTCCAATCTCGCGTTGACCCCGACCCACCGGACGACCGGCGATTTACGGACGTCCGGACCCCCATGAAGCACCGGACGTCCGACCTTTCCCGGACGACCGGAACCCCTAACCCGAACCAAATTTACGGATTTCCGACTTTCCCGGATGTCCGACGCCCCGGACATCCGACCTTTCCGGACGTCCGTAACCTGTAGATATTGACTTCGGCTGATTTTTGTTTTGTCCATAACTAATTCATCCGAACTCTGATTTTGACGTTCTTTAGCTCTTTTTGAAGCTCTTGACATCCCCCTTCCCAAAAAAAGACTACCAACACCATTTGGCTCCATCAAATGTTCGAAAATTTGGCAAGTTTTCCTAGGCCCTCCATCGCATCATCCGCATAGCCACCACCGACTTCCGCAACCTAACCCATATTGCTTGCCATAGCATTAGTGGTTGCTTGAGTAGTGACTCGAGTCTCCTAAGGTGTTTCGGCTACTTAGGGACAATTGCTTCTTCATCAACCACCACCACCACTTCCGCATTGCCAAGTGCAAACCACCACCGCTTTTCCGCTACCACCATTTGACATTTGCCTTTGAGATTTTGAGTTTGCGGTTTTTCCGTTTCCTAGGGTGTTTCGGCTAACTAGGAACGAGTCGACATCGGCAACACCGCCTCTCATCATCACCAAGGATGGTAACCTCGACGACACCATTGTATATTCCCTTGCAATTGCATTGTTAACCCCTAGCCCATTTTGCGTTACTTGCCTATCGAGACTAGCCATTTGAGTATTGTCGGGCCACGTTACTTGTGCACATTAGTGATCTACACCATCCATTTCATACATACCATATCATATTGGTATCATATCTTGTGTCACAAGTTTGTTCCCGCATATACACAATTGCTATCTTGGTTTGTGCATTGTGCAAAAGTGGCCATATCAAAAAAAAATTAAGCAAAGAAAAAGAGAGCAAAGAGCTTGTAAGCAATAGCCATAGCATCACAATATATCATATTGTATCATACTCGATCATCTTGGATCATCTTGTGAGAAACACTGGGAACCATACATATATAGCATACTTGGGATAGAAAGTTTATCCATTTTGCATGTATAGGTTGTGCACAAGTGTCGTATCCGCCTATTGAGCAATCGTGCTAGCGTCTCTCTTGAGTTGTGCAACACGAGCGTTTTTCGTGGATTCCACATTTTGTGCTCATTCCTTGGTTGCACGACCCCATTTATCTATCCGTGTGTGTGTTTCCATGTGCCACATATTGCTATTGGTCTACTTGTTTCACTTGCGAATTTGTGAATCTCTTTCAACATTATTGACTCTTGCTAACATTTTGCATCAAATTTTTGTGCCACTATCCTCACCGAGCTACACCATAAGCTTTACTTGATAGGTGTGAGTGAACAAGTCCGGTACCAATTCCATTATTCTTTCATCTCACATTGAGTGAAACGGGATACATCCTCAACTTTGGGAAAAGGTAACTTGGTATTGTTTATCTCATTTCCTACTCACCTTTCCTCGAGTCTTGTGATGGATAGGCAAGGCATTTCACCTTCGGTCTACAACGTCAACAACAACGACGCGTTCGATGCCACGAAAAACAACTACGACGCCAAGATGCAAGCTAAAATGGAGGAGATCAAAGCCCTCATCAAGTCCTACAAGCGATCTTCCTCATCTTCGAGAAGACGCTCAAGAGCACATCCTTCCAAGCGACCATCTCAGGCAAGATCACATCGGCATCGACACCATCACCAACAAGAACGTGAAGGTCAAGAGCTCTACATGAACAACCGCTCAAATAATTCACCATCTCCCTTGGCATCTTTGCCAAGCGACTTCAAGGCATCTTTGCGTTCGGATATTCGGCATCTTCGCCAACAAGCACCTCAAGACTACGCTCAAGAGAAGCTCCCCAATCTCAAGTCCGTGACTTCCACGAGCTACTACTACCTCGACATCGACCAAGCGATTCCTTTGTATGGAACTCAAGAACCCAAGGAGTATCTCGAGTGGGAGCATTTGATGGACGACTACCTCAAGCTACATCAAGTTCATCCCGAAGATCAAGTGAAGTGCGCCACAAGAAACTTCCACGACTACGCATTGGCATGGTGGCTTCACACACCTTCGGAGAGCTACGAGATGAGTTGGCCCAAGACGAAGAGAGCTTTGCGGCAAGAGTTTGTGCCTCCAACCTACATGGAACAACTTCAACGCCAATTGGAGAACACCATCCAAGGATCCAAGTCCATTGATGCGTACTTCAAGGAGATGAAGAATGCCTTGCGACGAGCTGGCATGGACGACCGCATTTGGATGAAGTTCCACTTCATGATGGGATTGCACAATGACATCTGCAAGACAATCTTCCTCGAGAACTACAAGTCCATCGACGACTACTGCATTGGTGCTCTCAAGGCGGAACAAGAACTCATGAAGGCCAAGGCTTCTCCACCCCAAGCACACTTCGCGTCGACCAAGCTCTATGACAAGCAAGAGGCTAGTACCACCATGATGTCCAAGCCCGACGAGCTCCAAGACGATGCTCCCAAGTGCGACTTCACCGCCATCCCTCTTTGTGGCATTGATGATGCCGAGTCTACCTTGACTCTTTTTCAAGATGGTGCGACGACGAGTACGACTACGGAGACCTTCAAGGACCAAGCTTTGGAGGCGAGCGACAAGGTGGCGAGCAAGGATGATGCTTCCATCTTAGGAGGCGAGAGTGATGATGTGCCATCTTCGGCCTTCATCCACGACGACGATGACGAGATGATCGAGCAAGGGATTTTCCCTTCTGTCATGGAGGAGAGTGATGATGTGCCATCTTCGGCCTTCATCTATGGCGACGGTGACGAGATGGTTGAGCATGGGATTGTCCCTTCGACCACGGCGACGTATGATGACTTGAGTGACTTTTGTCACCATATTGAGTGAGAGTGACTTCACCACTAGCCCCATAGATGACGAGTTGCCCCACTTCCCATGTGAGGAGAGCCACAACCCCCACCACTTGAGTGAGATGAGTGACTCCACCATATGCGACTTTGAGTGCACCTATTTTGAGGAAGTGAGTGAACCACCACATAGAGAGAGTGGGATAGTTGATTGGTCTCGTGAGGCCATTTGCATTTATAACAACTTGACCTCTACCTCTATTGTGTCTTCTCATTTGGTGCTAGGTCCCATTTATGATGACGCGTCGATCCTCGACGACTTCGTCCTCCCTTTGGACAAGACGATGGCCATAGTGGAATATGATGCATCCCCCACATGGTTCCATCAAGATGATGATATTGACCACCAATTGGTCTTTCCCACCTCACCTACACCACTTGAGTGGAATGACAAAGGTAACAAAGGTGACGGTGATGCTCTAGTCCCACTAGTTGACATTCTTGACATTGATTGCTTGCATGATGTTGATCCACCTATTGCCATGATTCATGCTAGTATGGTTTCCCCATGCGATGATTTGCCCATTTATGATGAGTATGATGATTCTCTTGTGGAGTCTATTAGTAGTGATGCCATGTTACATAGGATTTCTTGTGAAAATTCTTTAGGTCACATCATGTTTGCTAATCCTCTTGACTTGTCATATGCTATGCATGAGATCAATCATATCTCATATTTGCAATCTCTTCATAGTGACTATGCATATGTCATTAAAATAAACCCAATTTGCACTTATGGCATAAATGACAAGCCCATGGTTATTGGCATTTGTTTTTCTTGTGATGATATTGATATGCTCCCTTTGCATAATTTATCTCATATACCATGCCATGCCCACCTAGCCTCGGATATGCATTGTTTTGGATGTTGTCCATTTTCTCCATGTGATGTTTCAGATATTGCTCATGAGGAGACCCCCATAGTTTCCTCATACATGTTAGGAGAATTTGATACATCCCATTCATTGCATGATCCCAATACTTTTGTGCACCATATGCTCCCCATGAATGAAAATCCTATTGATGTGCCATATAATTGTATGCTCATTTTTCATCCCCATCGTGTCATACATAATAACTATTCTTTCATGATGGATGACATATTCTTATACCATGCATCAAATTTCTTTGAGCGATGCTTATCTTGTGCTAACTCACATGTGCACATACACATCATGATGGATGATGTGTACATTTACCATGCACACAATTTCTTTGGTTTGTGTCTCTTTTGTGTAGGTACCCATGAATACTTGTCAACCTCTCAACCCCACGAGTTGACAAAACGAGCTCTAGAGAGCAATGATGACTTGGGTTCCCATGGATTGTCTTTCCCACTGCTCTCTTCGCGCAAAGACGCCGTGCATTCATTCTACATGGCCCTCACTTGGCTATGGGTTATTGTTCATTACATATCATATGCCCATCTTGCCATGTTCACTTTGCATGATATGCTCATTCCTATGCCTTTGCCATGCATTTGTGACCCATGCTTTGCATTACAAATGATGATTGATTCTAGTACTTGTATGTGTATTTGCAAGCTTGGTGGAGATATTGATTGTTCTTTCCATGTTCATTTTGCGCACCATTCCTATGATGATACTTCCACCTTGCTTTGTGTTCGTGCTTGTGATGTGTCATGTGCACTCCCTATGCCTATTATTTGCTCACATGACATGATTGCCATGATTTACTCTAGTGTATTGCATCTTCGCTCCACTAGTTTGCACGACTTGATTACTATGCTTGCTTATGTTGCATCACCAATGACTCATACTTGCTCATTTCATGCGGTTGATGACAACCATCTATATGCTTTGCATATGATTCATATTGCTTCTTGTCATATATCTCCATGTGTTGCCTCTCTCATGCTAGATGATTTGCAATGTATTGAGTGCAACAATGGTTCTCTTCTTGCTCATGAGATCGCCCCCATAGCATTCTCGCATATATTTGGAGATTTTGACATAATTCTTATGAAGCATACTTGTCTTACTTCTTTGCACCATATACCTAGTGCCATGAATTTAGCCATTGTTGCATCATATTATTCATGCACTTGTGCTTCTAATGGTTTTGTGAAAAATATGAGAACCATCACGATGGATGATGTGTTTGTCTACCATGCGCATACTTTCTTTGTTTTGTTTTGTGCATGTGTAGGATACTTGGACTTTGTGTCGACTTCCACTTCACATGAGTTGACCATTAGAGCTCTTGAGAGCGAGCCTCATACATTCTACCACGACTCGCTTCTACACCGTATTTGCTTCCACTTCGGCATTGTGAAGAATGCACAAGGACACGCCTTCAAGGTGACATCCTTCTTGAGCTTGGATATTGTGGATCATACTTCATGTGTTGCTTGCACTATTTGCACGCATGTTCGAGATATTGCTTTCACCCATGATTGCCACATTTCCATGCTTCATGATATACCTTGTGTGTTGCATCCAATTCTTGGTCTACTTGCTACTATCATATGATTGGTTGCACCAATATCATTTCTTCACATATGCCATGTCCCTTTGCTTGTCACATGATTCACTTGATTGCCTCACACATGATGAACACTTGGTATTTCTATTGTGTTGAGCGCCACACTATATTCACTACACCCTGTGCACATTATGCTTGGATTGTCTTGCACTTGACCCATGTGTTTAGACACTTCATTTTATTTGGTGTTGTGAATGATTCTTATGCCTACCATAGACCTTTCATTGAGCAATTTGTGAATGCTTGCTATGACCTCGAGGTAGATGCTTATTCTCTTGTCACACATATTTGCATCTCTACCTCGCATTTGCATACTTGTACCCATGATATCTTTGCTTGTGCTCAATTCATATGCTTACATGTCATGACACAATCCCTTGTCACACCTTATGTTATGCTTGATGACAACACTTGTTTGGTGAATCACCTCTTGAATGCTTGGTTTAGCACTAACGCAAACCACATTTTTTTCCAAGTGTTTGTTCTATTTGTCCCTTTTGAAGGAATCACAAGACGGTGTGACATTGCAGAGTGCCAGTTTCGAGCTACTAGACGAGGAGAGCTTGGTGATCGACAACTTCGACACGGCACCGCCATCTCTTTCCCATGGTGATTTGGTTTTCGATCCGAGGTCAGACCTTTTCCAAGGGGGAGGGGATGATGCGGAGCATCCTACGGTCATCACCATGTCAAGAGTCCGTTTGGCAAGTGACACGTGCGACCTCTTCTCATACATAAAGGTGAATCTTCTCCTTTACACATGCTCACTTGACTCCTTCGAGGATGGTGTACTACTTGACACTTCTCCCGTGGGCATGCATAGGTATTGTTGGAGCTTCACGGATGTCAAGGAGGAGTGCAAGTGCCAAGGAACGACTACACCATCCGCGAGGGAGGCATGGAAGAGAAGATGAAAGAAGACGGAGCTGCGGCATCTACAGCGGCCGGACGACCGACGTGCCACCGGACGTCCGACAATCTACAGCGGGGCCGGACGACCGACGACCTCTGGACCTCCGACAAGTACCAGGGACCGGACGACCGGCACCACCTGTCCAGAGCCAAAACGTCGGATTTCCGACGCCCTCCGGACGTCCGGACCCCCGCGAGCGACCGGACGTCCGACCCCGACCGGACGTCCGACACTGCCTGTGCGCAGCCGGGCCTTTGGCCTTGTATCCCTCTCCCACTTACCCCTTCGTAGCTTAGACTATAAATAGACCTTCCCCTCATCCTTTCTCGGGTTAGCAAATATGATAGCTCATTCTTAGGAGAGCTTTGCTCCTACCTCTACTCTTGAGAGAGAGAGACTACCACTCCCATGGAGTACAAGACCTCCATGTGAGAAGATCCCGAGGGATTCAAGCCCCCCTTCGTGGGAAGATCCTTCTAGGATTCAAGCCCTCATCTCCTTCATAGGATTTGGGATGAACTCTACCTTGTATCTTTCTCTTTGTTGTTCATGTACCTTGTGATCTTGTGTGTTTGATTGTCTAGTGGATGGGTGATTGGACTTGTTCTTGAGTGTTTCCCCTTGTGATTTCTCCCTGTTCTTCCCCGTGTTCATCGTGTTCTTCGAGGGATCCCACTCCAAACGTGAAAGATCGGCCTACACCGGGTTAGCCCTGTATCATGAACCTCCTATAAAATCCGGCGTGACCAAGGAAACTTTTTATACCTTTGATGTCCTTTGGACATGGCATCTTTTCAATAGCATCAACCTTGGCTTTATCTACTTCAATACCTCTTTCAGAAACTTTGTGCCCCAAGATAATATCTTCATTAACCATAAAGTGGCACTTTTCCCAATTCAAGACAAGATTAGTTTCTTCACAGCTCTGCAAAACTCGATCAAGATTGCTTAAGCAATCATCAAAAGAGGAACCATAGACGGAAAAGTCGTCCATGAAAACCTCACAAATCTTTTCGCAAAAGTCAGAGAATATAGCCATCATGCATCTTTGAAAGGTACCAGGTGCATTACATAAACCAAAAGGCATATGTCTATAAGCAAAAGTACCAAAAGGGCATGTAAAAGTAGTCTTTGATTGATCTTTAGCTGACGCAGGTATTTGAGAGAAACCAGAATAACCATCTAGAAAGCAAAAATGTGTATGTTTGCATAGTCTTTCTAGAATTTGATCAATAAAAGGTAAGGGGTAATGATCTTTCTTAGTAGCCTTATTTAATTTGCGGAAATCAATTACCATCCTATAACATGTGATAATTCTTTGAGGGATCAATTCATCTTTATCATTAGGGACGACAGTAATACCTCCCTTCTTAGGGACACAATGGACAGGACTTACCCATTGACTATCAGCAACGGGATAAATTATACCTGCCTCCAGAAGCTTGAGTATTTCTTTTCTTACCACTTCTTTCATTTTAGGATTCAAACGTCGTTGAGGATCACGAACTGGTTTGGCATCAGCTTCCAAATTTATTTTATGTTGACATAGAGTGGGACTAATGCCCTTAAGATCATCCAGAGTATATCCAATAGCAGCACAGTGCTTCTTCAGAGTTTTCAATAATGTTTCCTCTTCATGCTCTGAAAGGTTAGCGCTAATAATAACATGATATATTTTCTTTTCATCAAGATAAGCATATTTAAGATTATTTGGCAACGGTTTAAGATCAAACACGGGATCACCCTTGGGTGGAGGGGGGTCCCCTAGGATTTCAACATGCAAATTGTGTTGCAGAATAGGTTCTTGTTTAAAGAATACTTCATCTATTTCCCTTCTTTCATTCATAAACATATCATTTTCATGATCTAGCATATACTGTTCTAAAGGATCACTAGGAGGTATAGCAATAGAGGCAAGACCAATAATTTCATCCTTACTAGGCAATTCTTCCTCACGATGTTGTTTACTAAATTTAGAGAAATTAACTCATGAACCATATTATCCAAGCCAATAGTAACAACATTCTTTTCGCAGTCTATCTTAGCATTAACAGTACTCAAGAAAGGTCTACCAAATATAATGGGACAAAAGCTATCTTGCGGGGAACTGAGAACAAGAAAATCAGCAGGATATTTAGTTTTCCCACACAAGACTTCAACATCTGTAACAATTCGCACTGGTGAAATAGTATCTCTATTGGCGAGTTTAATTGTGACATCAATTTCTTCTAACTCAGCAGGTGCAATTTCATGCTTAATTTCTTTATATAATTCATAAGGTATAACACTAGCACTAGCACACATATCACATAAGCCATGATAACAATGATATCCTATTTTAACAGAAATAACAGGCACGCCTACAACAGGTCTATGTTTATCTCTATCACAGGGTTTAGCAATTCTAGCAGTTTCACCAGTGAATTGAATAACATGCCCATCAATATTATCCGAAAGAGATCTTTAACAATAGCAATATTGGGTTCTACTTTGACTTGCTCAGGGGGTGTATAAGTCCTAGTATTGCTTTTACAAACAACAGTTGAAGATTTAGCATGATCTTTCATTCTAACAGGGAAAGTAGGTTTCTCAACATAAGAAGTAGGAACAATAGGATCATTATAAGTGACAATCTTTTCTTCAACTTTAATAGGTGCAGCTACTTTTACTTCTATGGGAGGATGATATTTAAACCAATTCTCCTTGGGGAGATCAACATAAGTAGCAAAAGATTCACAGAAAGAAGCTACTATCTCAGAGTCAAGTCCATATTTAGTGCTAAACTTATGGAAAACATCGGTATCCATAAAAGATTTAACACAATCAAACTTGGGTGTCATACCTGACTCCTTACCTTCGTCGAGGTCCCAATCTTTAGAGTTGCGTTTAATTCTATCCAATAGATTCCATCCAAATTCAATAGGCTTCATCATAAAAGAGCCAGCACAAGAAGTATCGAGCATAGTGCGATTATTATCAGAAAGCCGAGCATAAAAATTCTGGAGAATTGTTGATTTTGAGAGGTCATGATTGGGGCATGAATATAACATTGATTTAAGCCTCCCCCAAGCTTGAGAGATGCTTTCTCCTTCGTGAGGACAAAAATTATATATATAATTGCGATCATGATGAACAAGATGCATAGGGTAATACTTTTGATGAAATTCCAATTTCACACTTTTATAGTTCCATGATCTCGTATCATCACATAGCCTATACCATGTCAATGTGTCTCCCTCCAAAGATAAAGGGAAAGCCTTCTTCTTAACAACATCATCGGGTATACCTGCAAGCTTAAATAGTCCACAAATATCATCCACAAAGCGTAGATGTTCGTCAGGATGCTTTGTTCCATCTCCTGCGAAAGAGTTAGCTAGCAGTTTTTTCATCATACCCGAAGGAATTCCAAAAGGAGTTTCATTTTCAATAGATTCAGTAGGTTCAGTACGTTGAGGAGCAACTCTTGGCTCAACTGGACGGGGTGAAGATACCCCGAACAAGCCCCTCAAACAATTACTTTCCATAATGACAAGTGACAGAAAATTTCGGCACACTAAATAAATGTTTACTTACCAAATTCCACCTAACAAAGGCGCTTCACTCCCCGGAAACGGCGCCAGAAAAGAGTCTTGATGACCCACAAGTATAGGGGATCTATCGTAGTCCTTTCGATAAGTAAGAGTGTCGAACCCAACAAGGAGCAGAAGGAAATGATAAGCAGTTTTCAGCAAGGTATTCTCTGCAAGTACAGAAATAAGTGGTAACAGATAGTTTTGTGATAAGATAAATTGTAACGAGCAACAAGTAACAAAAGTAAATAAAGTGCAGCAAGGTGGCCCAATCCTTTTCGTAGCAAAGGACAAGCCTGGACAAACTCTTATAATAGGAAAAGCGCTCCCGAGGACACATGGGAATATCGTCAAGCTAGTTTTCATCACGCTCATATGATTCGCGTTCGTTACTTTGATAATTTGATATGTTGGTGGACCGGTGCTTGGGTACTGCCCTTACTTGGACAAGCATCCCACTTATGATTAACCTCTATTGCAAGCATCCGCAACTACAACAAAAGTATTAAGGTAAACCTAACCATAGCATGAAACATGTGGATCCAAATGAGCCCCTTATGAAGCAACGCATAAACTAGGGTTTAAGCTTCTGTCACTCTAGCAACCCATCATCTACTTATTACTTCCCAATGCCTTCCTCTAGGCCCAATAATGGTGAAGTGTTATGTAGTCGACGTTCACATAACACCACTAGAGGCTAGACAACATACATCTTATCAAAATATCGAACGAATACCAAATTCACATGACTCCTAATAGCAAGACTTCTCCCTTGTCCTGAGGAACAAACGTAACTACTCACAAAGCATATTCATGTTCATAATCAGAGGGGTAATAATGTGCATATAGGATCTGAACATATGATCTTCCACCAAATAAACCAACTAGCATCAACTACAAAGAGTAATCAACACTACTAGCAAACTACTAGCACCAATCCCGGACTTGGAGACAAGAATTGGATACAAGAGATGAACTAGGGTTTGGAGATGAGATGGTGCTGGTGAAGATGTTGATGGAGATTGCCCTCTCCTGATGAGAGGAGCGTTGGTGATGACGATCGTGATGATTTCCCCCTCCCGGAGGGAAGTGTCCCCGGCAGAAAAGCTCCACCAGAGCCCTAGATTGGTTCCGCCAAGGTTCCGCCTCGTGGCGGCGGAGTCTCGTCCCAAAAGGTCCTCTCTGGTTTTTTTCTCATCGAAAGACTTCATATAGGAGAAGATGGGCGTCGGAGAGCCACCAGGGGGCCCACGAGGTAGGGGGCGCGCCCAGGGGGGCGCCCCCCACCCTCGTGAGCAGGGTGTGGGCCCCCCTAGCCTTCATCTTTGGCGATGATTTTTCTTTATTTATTTCAAGGTATTCCGTGGAGTTTCGAGAGTTTTGGAGTTGCGCAAAATAGTCCTTCAATATTTGCTCCTTTTCCAGCCCGGAATTCAAGCTTCCGGCATTCTCCCTCTACATGTAAACCTTGTAAAATAAGAGATAATAGCCATAAGTATCGTGACATAATGTGAAATAACAACCCATAATGCAATAGATATTATCATAAAAGCATGATGCAAAATGGACGTATCAAGAACCAATCAGTAGTGATACTATACCACGCGGTTTCCTTGCTCCTCGATAACGGAAAGAATACTTCCGTTAGCCAACATGTGGGACGTCGACCATCCTGGTCCACTTGCCATGCACGCAGAACTCCAAGGGAGATTCACCCCGGTCGTCGCGCCGCAGTAACAATGACTAATGAGCCGTCAAATCATAGGCCCACTTCCCACTTTGAAGTTGCTCGGACGAAGGAACCATCATGACTTCGTTGAATTTCGCTTCTTGATGAAAACTACTGTACCAGCAGTACTGCTAGCCACAGTAGTTACTCCAACAGAGGCCTCCTTTCGTTCATAGGATAGGAATTTTATAGGAATATGGAAATCATAGGAAGTGAGATGACATGCATCTCAATTCCTATAGAGAAAGAGATGCCATTTGATGCATAGGATAGGAATTTTCCATTTAGTCTAGGCTAATGTACTTGTAGTTTGCTCTAAAAACTACAGTAGTAACTCGTAGTACTGGTACATGCTCGTACTCAGACACAGACACACACACACACACTAACTACTAGTACTACTACTTCTCACATGCTGGCCAGACGCCGTCTGTAACACCCCGGATGTAACTTTCCATCTTTGTATCTCCAACTCTTGCCTTTTTTGGCTATGTGATATGATATTCCCTCTGTGGTTGGGTTTTGTCTGTTGTTTTGCATTTTAGTAATGTCATGCATATCATATCATGTCATCATGTGCATTTCATTTTGCATACGTGTTCGTCTCATGCATCCGAGCATTTTCCCCGTTGTCCGTTTCGCAATCCGACACTCCCACATGCACCGGCGCACCCCTCTAGTCTCCTTTCGTGTGCGGATGTTAAACGTTCTCGGAATGTACCGAGCCTTGCCAAGTGGCCCTGGTATAGCACCGGTAGACCACCTGTCAAGTTTCGGGTCATTTGGAGCTCGTTTGATACTCCAACGGTTATCCGCATATCCGCAAAGGCCTCTTTTGAGTTTCAGCCCAACACCCCTCCAAAACAGCCCAATAACCCATCTAAGTCACTTCCATGCTCTCCGTCATCGGATCACGATCGTGTGGGCGAAAACCACACCTCATTTGGAGCTTCCTAGCTCCTTCTAGCTATAAAAACACCCCCTCCCCCGAAATCCCGGATCATTTCCTACCCTAACCCTAGCCCCGCTCCTCTCCGCGCGCCGGACACCGTCCGCCGGCGCCGGACAACGTCCGCCCCGCCGCCCGAGCCAACCAGGGGCTCCCACGTGGGCAGCCCGCGCCCACATCGCCGCCGCCTCCCGCGCAGGCCCGCCGGGCCCAGGCGGGGCCCTCCCGACCACACGCCC
>NC_057801.1:12922119-12922690 GCF_018294505.1 Triticum aestivum | reverse complement strand
GCCGCCTCGCCGCCGCCGCGCCGGCCTCTCCTCCGGCTCCCCCCGGCCTCTCCTCTCCGCCCTCTCCGGTGAGCCTCCGGCCGCCTCGACGTCCGGGCCGGATCCGGATCCAGATCCACCCCTCGGTTGACTTTTCTTCTCCCCCGAAATTTTGTCTAAGTCCTTAATCTGTCATTAATTTTGTTGCATGTTCATCGCACCACAACTTTACACCTGGGGCTCCGTTTTGGGCGTGTAGCATACCGAATTGTTCGCCTCGACGAGTACATCATTTCATCTCATTGCACCTTTTTAATTTGAGCTCATCTTGATGCCCGAAATGCTGTTGGAAGAGTGCTTCATAATGTTAGTTTCAGATTCTTATCAAAACATGCACTTTTGTCATTTTTTCCATGATTGATGTGTGCATCCTATGTACTTGATCCCTACATGTGTTTTGAACTATGCCATGTCTTCTTTACATAGGTGCTTACCATGTATTTTTGTGATCAATGTGGTGACTAGCACAAGCATGCAAACTAGGCTTCGTGATATTGCTGATTTTAGTCCCTGTTCTGCTGTTATTGTGATG
>NC_057801.1:12913159-12922056 GCF_018294505.1 Triticum aestivum | reverse complement strand
CATGTAAACATGTTGCTACAGAGAGATCCATGCATATTTTGAGATACTTCAGTAAGGGTGTTTTGAACATGTAGTTATGCTCTATCCATCCATGGCCCTGGTTGCAATTATGGAGTAGTCTAGCATGTCATTTTCGTGCTCTACTTTTGCTTCAAAATGTTTCCTGGCAGATTGTTTACATGTTATTCAATTTTGCCGAGCTTGTTGTAGTTGATCCGGGTATGCTATGATGTTTTTCTTGCCATGTATAGCTTCCATGACATGTCTTCTTGATGGATGTATGCTTATTTTATCATGAAGTGCTCTGTAGTGAGTGCATCGAGCTCACGAAGGTGCCTTCGTAATTATGCCAATGCCATGCTTTGTTTGCTGAATCTGTTAACGGAACTTGCTATGTTTACATGGGTGCCATCATATTCTCTGATCCTTTTTAGCTTATGGTCAGTAAGGGACTTTTGATCTATGCTTTGAGTAGATTCATGCAATGCCTTGTTTTGCTATTATAAGTTCCTGTAGCATGTTGATAACTTGCTCTGAACATTGCTTCGTGATGCTGTTTATGCCATGTCCAACCTGATATTTTTTGCACTTACGCCATGCTTGTTTGAACCTGTTATGATGTGATTTAGCCATAGCTCAATGTTTCTCTTTTGTTAGCATCTCCTGTAGATCACTGCCATATGTTTTATTTTTATGTTGGGGTGCTGTAGCATAGTTTCTTGTTGCATGCTAAGTAGCATTGTGCTGTTAATCACAGCTTTGTGCCATTCCTGTCTTGCTTGCCATTTGCAAACCGTGCATCCGTTCCCGGTGATCCTTATATCGATTTCAACCGAAATCATCTCATCTTTCCAGCGGCATACTTGGTTTGCCAAGTTGATGCCATGTTCATCATATTTCCTTCCGAAGCACGCATACACATTGCATATCACATCTCGCATATCTTGACATGTATTGCATCATGTTGCTTGTGCATTGCACCGTGATTTATTGTGGTTCCTTTGCTTGTGTTCTTGCTTTGGGTAGAGCCGGGAGACGAGTACGTGCATGAGGAACCTGTTGAGTACGCTAACGAGGATCAAGCCTTTGACAACTCTGAGAACCTTGCAGGCAAGATGACCATACCTTCAATATCACTTCTATCTTTGCTTGCTAGTACTCGCTCTATCGCTATGTTAGCTCTACCTGCCACTGTTTATCACGCCTCCCTATTGCCATGTCAAACCTCTAACCATCCTGTCCTAGCAACCGTTGTTTGGCTATGTCAGCACTTTTGCTCAGCCCCTCTTATAGCGTTGCTAGTTGCAGGTGAAGATGAAGTTTGTTCCTGGTCGGAACATGGATATTTTGGGATATCACAATATCTCCTGTTTAATTAATGCACCTTATATACTTGGTAAAGGGTGGAAGGCTCGGCCTTATGCCTGGTTACTTGTTCCACTCTTGCCGCCCTAGTTTCCGTCATCCCGGTGTTATGTTCCTTGATTTTGCGTTCCTTACACGGTTGGGTGATTTATGGGACCCCCTTGACAGTTCGCTTTGAATAAAACTCCTCCAGCAAGGCCCAAACTTGGTTTTACCATTTGCCACCTAAGCCCTTTTCCCTTGGGTTTTCGCGAGCCCAAGGGTCATCCTTATTTTAACCCCCCGGACCAGTGCTCCTTCGAGTGTTGGCCCGAACTGAGCTGCCTGCGGGGCCACTTCAGGGAAACTCGAAGTCTGGTTTTACTCGTAGCTAGTCTCATCTGGTGTTGCCCTGAGAACGAGATATGTGCAGCTCCTATCGGGATTTGTCGGCGCATCGGGCGGCTTTGCTGGTCTTGTTTTACCATTGTCGGAATGTCTTGCGAACCGGGATTCTGAGGCTGATCGGGTCTTCCCGGGAGAAGGTATATCCTTTGTTGACCGTGAGAGCTTGTGATGGGCTGAGTTGGGACACCCCTGCAGGGTATATTATCTTTCGAAAGCCGTGCCCGCGGTTATGAGGCAGATGGGAATTTGTTAATGTCCGGTTGTAGATAACTTGACACTTGACTTCATTAAAATGCATCAACCGCGTGTGTAGCCGTGATGGTCTCTTCTTGGCGGAATCCGGGAAGTGAACACGGTTTGAGTTATGCTTGACGTAAGTAGCTTCAGGATCACTTCTTGATCACTTCTAGCTTCTCGACCGACGCGTTGCTTCTCTTCTCGCTCTCACTTGCTTATGTTAGCCACCATATATGCCTAGTGCTTGCTGCAGCTCCACCATATTACCCCTTTTCCTGCCTATGAGCTTAAATAGTCTTGATCTCGCGGGTGTGAGATTGCTGAGTCCTCGTGACTCATAGATTCTACCAAAACAGATGCAGGTGCCGAGGATACCAGCGCATATGGCGCAACTGAGCTGAAGTGGGAGTTTTATGAGGCCCTTGGTCGTTACTATGTATCATTTCCAGATGATCAGTAGAGGAGCCCAGTCGGGACGATCGGGGATCTAGCATTTGGGGTTGTCTTCTTTTCATTTGAATTTGACCGTAGCCGGTCTATGAGTGTATTGAATGATGTATGATCTTAATTTATGTGTTGTGTGAAGTGGCGATTGTAAGCCAACTCTCTTTATCCCATTCTTGTTCATTACATGGGATTGTGTGAAGATGACCCTTCTTGCGACAAAACCACCATGCGGTTATGCCTCTAAGTCGTGCTTCGACACGTGGGAGATATAGCCGCATCGTGGGTGTTACAAGTTGGTAATCAGAGCCATCCCCGACTTAGGAGCCCCCTGCTTGATTGTTTGCTGGCGATGTTGAGTCTAGAACAAAATGTTTTGAGTCTTAGGATTATATATATCGGAGAGTAGGATTCTTTTTACTCCTCAGTCCCTTCGTCGCTCTGGTGAGGTCTCCTGACGTAGATGTTTTGACTTTCCTCTCCTCAAATTTCACTAAAAAAAAATTAGGATCACGCGGGTATCTTGGAATCGTTCCGATGGTTTTGTGACGAGAACATTGTTCTTGGTGCCTCCTGTCTATTATGTGGCTTTGACCCGGGGAGTTGAGCTTTGAGGTGTTGTCGTCACAATTTTATCGTTGCAGTTCTGGAATACCTGAGTTTTGCCGACATCGAAAAACTCTTTTATGCAGTTGTTGGTGAGATAACCTCGACGCCACCCAGTACTGGGGCGGGAGTTCGGGAGTATTGCCATAACTCGTATAACGGATGCTTTTCAAAGGTTGAGGTACACGATTTCCGAAGGTTTCTTGGTTATGTGTTGACGGATGGATACAGCTGGATGTAGGGATTGTTAGTTTGGGTGAGATATATTGCTTCCCCTGTATCCCCAACACCTGATTGCATAACCAGAAAGTTTCGGGAGTTTATAGGTGGGATTCAAGTAGCTCTAGCATTTCTTCCCGCAGATATTTGGTTTGTGATTGGGTAATCCTTACCACTTATTTGTTCTAGTTGTACCTTGTTTATTTCATTCATCAATCTCTTATCAAGTGGCTTCTCACCTTTATGGATGTGTGATGTTAGCCTTGGAATTCATTCGTTCATCCTTGTTTCGAATGTTTATTGTGAAGACTATATGTTGCAATTTCTATCCGTTGATTCAACTTGTCTATCTGTCTATCAAGATGCTAACGGATGTCACCCTCTTCAGGATGGCTCCGCCAACGCGTCAGAATACAGAACGCAATGATGGGAGTCAGGCAAACCCTCCACCTCCACCTCCGCCTCCGGAGGCATGGCAAGCTTTGATGGCAGCCACAAACGCCAATGCCCAGATGATGATTCAGCTCATGCAAGAGCGCAACCAAGGCCAAGGCA
Organism: Triticum aestivum; assembly: GCF_018294505.1. Classification (NCBI taxonomy): domain Eukaryota; kingdom Viridiplantae; phylum Streptophyta; class Magnoliopsida; order Poales; family Poaceae; genus Triticum; species Triticum aestivum. The sequence goes on along the minus strand of NC_057801.1, from coordinate 12,918,243 downwards.
ACCAAGGGAATCAAGGTCAAGGGCAGTTCAATCATCAGCCTCTATTTCCTACCCTCAACCAATTCCTTGCAAATCAGCTGAAGTCTTTCAGCTACTGTGTCGAGGCCATAGACGCCGATGATTGGCTCGTGGATATCAACAAGCATTTTGAATGCAGCAATGTCAGGCCTGAGGACTATGTCAAGTTTGCTTCTTTTCAGCTCAAGGATCAAGCAGCTGATTGGTTCCAGCAATACAAGGATTCCAGAGGTGGTCGAGTGATTACTTGGACTGATTTCTGTTGGGACTTTAAAGCTCACCACATTCCTACCAGTGTTGTTGAGAGAAAGCGTGAGGAGTTCCGCAATCTCAAGCAAGGCAACATGTCAGTGTACGAATACAACAAGCAGTTTCAGAAACTTGCTCGCTTCGCTAAGCAAGATGTTCCTGATGAGAAGAGTATGATCTATCAATTCAGAGGTGGCCTTAGAGAGGATCTGCAGTTAGCTCTCGTTCTTGTTGAGCCTACTCAGTTTGATCAATTCTACAATATGGCACTCAAGCAAGAAGGTGCTCAGCTCAAGTGTGAGGCTTCTAAGAAGAGAATCAGGGATGCAGTGCAATCTTCTTCTTCCTCACAAGTGGCAGCTAAGCAGCAGAAGTTCTACCTTCCTCCTCCTCCGTTTCGTCAGGCTTACCAGCAGAGAACTCAGGTGCTCGTGGATCTTCCCACCCACCCAACCCAGGCTATCAGAACAAGTCTCAGCCTCAAGCTCCAAAGTCGAATGCTCCTTATCATCGTCTGCTCTCAGAAGTGACTTGCAACAAGTGCCAGCAGAAAGGTCACTACGCGAACAAATGCTTCAATCAAAGGCGCCTTCCTCCTCCTCCTCCTCCTGTGAGATCTTCAAGCAATGCAGTGGTAAAGCATAATCCAAAGTCTACAAAGGTGAACATGATGAATGCAACTCAGGCAGAGGATTCTTCAGATGTGATCATGGGTAATCTTCCTGTTAATGATATTCCTACAAAAGTCTTATTTGATACTGGTGCATCGCATTCTTTCATGTCATATCCTTTTGCATCGAAGCACAATTTTGACACAGAGGAATTATCTAAAGCTATGCAAGTTATTTCTCCGGCTAAGCGTTTGAGCTCTAGCATGATGGTTCCAAATGTCGGTATCAAGATGGGCGACTATAAATTTCTGTCTTCTCCAATTGTTCTTGGCGATTCTGATATTGATCTAATTCTCGGGATGGACTGGCTCTCTAAGCACAAAGCTTAGCTTGATTGTGCTGCCAGGCAAATTCAATTGACACACCCTTCTGAGGATGTTATCATCTATGCCGCTCGTGATGAAACCATTCGGTTGTTTTCTCTCAATGAGAAGGGCAAGTTGGATGCTATTTCTCAAATTCCAGTCGTTTGTGAGTACTAAGATGTCTTTCCAGAAGAGCTTCAGGGTATGCCTCCTCATCGGCCAGTCGAGTTCGTTATTGATCTTGATCCTGGAACGGAACCCGTTTGCAAGCATCCATACAAGCTTGGACCCAAGGAGCTGAAGGAACTGAAGAAGCAGCTCGATGAACAAGAGCGTCTGGGTTTGATCAGACCGAGTTCATCCCCATGGGGTTGTGGAGTTCTTTTTGTCCAGAAGAAGGATGGCACGGACCGACTTTGCGTTGATTACCGTCCATTGAACAAGAAGACAATCAAGAACAAGTATCCACTTCCCAACATCAATGAGCTTTTCGAGCAACTTAAAGGTGCTAAAATTTTCTCCAAGCTTGACCTTCGTATGGGTTATCATCAGATTCGCATTCGTGAACAAGATATTCCCAAGACAGCATTCAAAACAAGCTATGGTTCTTATGAATATACTGTCATGTCTTTCGGCCTTGTCAATGCTCCTCCAACATTCTCTCGCATGATGAACTTTATCTTCAACCCCTACACCAATGTATTCGTTCTGGTGTATCTCGATGATATCTTGGTCTTCTCTAAGAATAAGCAGGATCATGCCAAACATTTGCGATTGGTGCTCGACAAGCTCCGAGAGCATCAATTCTATGCGAAGTTTTCCAAATGTGAGTTCTGGCTTGATGAAGTTCTTTACCTTGGTCATATCATCTCTGCCAAGGGCATTGCTATTAATCCCGCGAAGGTTTCTGCAGTTCTGAATTGGGAACCTCCTCAGTATGTCAAACAGCTCCGCAGTTTTCTTAGTATTGCAAGCTATTGCCGAAGATTCGTTGAGAACTTCTCTAAGATTGCAAAGCCTCTTTCCAACCTCCTCCAGAAGCATGTCAAGTATGTCTGGACGCCTGAGTGTGACGTCGCTTTCAACACCCTCAAAGAGAAGTTAGTCACAGCTCCTGTCTTGACTCCTCCTGATGAATCCAAGCCATTCGAAGTTTTCTGTGATGCTTCCCTTCAAGGTCTCGGTGCTGTGTTGATGCAAGAGAAAAAAGTTGTGGCCTATACCTCTCGTCAGTTGAAGCCCAACGAAAAGAACTACCCCACTCACGATCTTGAGTTGGCGGCAGTTGTCCATGCATTGATAACATGGAGACATCTCTTATTGGGAAGGCAAGTGGACATTTTCACCGATCACAAGAGCCTCAAGTATATCTTCACTCAACCCAACCTTAACCTCAGGCAAACTCGATGGGTCGAAATGATTCAAGAGTACAATACGAGTATTGAATATACTCCTGGCAAGGCGAATGTGATTGCAGATGCTCTGAGCAGAAAGGCTTATTGCAACAGTCTAATTCTCAAGCCGTTTCAACCGGATCTTTGTGAGGCTTTCCGCAAGCTGAATCTTCAAGTTGTTCCTCAAGGCTTTCTTGCCAACCTCATAGTCTCTCCTACTTTGGAAGATCAAATTTGTGAGGCACAACTCCTGGATACCATGGTGAAGAAGGTGAAACGTGGTATTGACAAGGGCATTCCCAAATACAACTGCTATCGCTTGGATGACAAAGATACTCTTTTCTTCGAGGATCAAATTGTGGTTCCAGAATGCGATCTGAGAAAGTCATCATGAATGAGGCACACAATTCCCTCCTATCCATTCATCCTGGAAGTACAAAGATGTACCATGACCTCAAGCAGTCGTATTGGTGGACTCGAATGAAGCGAGAAATTGCTCAATTCGTGAATGAATGTGATGTCTGCAGAAGAGTGAAAGCAGAACACCAACGACCAGCTGGTCTCCTCCAACCTCTTGCTATTCCAGAATGGAAGTTTGACCATATCGAGATGGACTTCGTGACTGGTTTTCCTAAGTCCAAGCGTGGAAATGATGCTATCTTCATTGTCATTGACAAGCTTACTAAAGTGGCTCATTTTCTTCCTATCAAAGAATCTATCACAGCAGCTCAGTTGGCAGAGCTATACACCTCCAGAATTGTCTCCTTTCACGGTATTCCACAATTGATATCTTCAGATCGTGGAAGCATCTTCACTTCTAAGTTCTGGGACTCCTTTCAGACGACCATGGGCACCAACATCCGTTTCAGCACAGCTTTCCATCCTCAAACAAGTGGCCAAGTCGAGCAAGTCAATCAAATCCTTGAAGATATGCTCAGGGCTTGTGTCATCTCTATCGGTATGAAGTGGGAAGATTGTCTTCCATATGCCGAGTTCTCCTACAACAACAGCTTCCAAGCGAGTTCGGGCAAGGCCCCATTCGAAATTCTCTATGGCAGAAAGTGCCGTACTCCTCTCAATTGGTTCGAGACAGGTGAACGCCAACTTCTTGGCAACAACTTGATCACAGAAGCCGAAGAAATGTGCAAAGTCATTCGTGAGAATCTGAAAGCCGCGCAATCGCGACAAAAGAGTTACTATGATAGCAAGCACCATGACTTGGCTTTTGAAATCGGAGACCATGTCTACCTCCGCGTCTCTCCAATGAAAGGCACTTGTCGCTTCGGTATCAAAGGGAAGCTTGCCCCTACATACGTGGGTCCTTTCAAGATCATTGGCAAAAGAGGCGACCTCGCCTATCAACTTGAGCTTCCATCCAACTTTGCAAACGTGCACGATGTGTTTCACGTGTCACAGCTTCGCAAGTGCTTCAAGACTCCTGAGCGCACTATCAACTTCGAAGAAATCAACCTCCAAGAAGATCTCTCTTATCATGAACACCCCGTTGCTATTCTTGAAGAAACCGAGTGCAAAACTCGCAACAAGTCGATCAAATTCCTGAAAGTGAAGTGGTCACACCATTCCGACTGAGAAGCCACCTGGGAGCGCGAGGATAACCTCCGTTCTGAATATCCGGAGTTCTTTCAGTCCTAGATCTCGGGACGAGATCCTCTTGTAGTGGTGGAGTGTTGTAACACCCCGGATGTAACTTTCCATCTTTGTATCTCCAACTCTTGCCTTTTTCGGCTATGTGATATGATATTCCCTCCGTGGTTGGGTTTTGTCTTTTGTTTTGCATTTTATTAATGTCATGCATATCATATCATGTCATCATGTGCACTTCATTTTGCATACGTGTTCGTCTCATGCATCCGAGCATTTTCCTCGTTGTCCGTTTCGCAATTCGACACTCCCACATGCACCGGCGCACCCCTCTTGTCTCCTGTTGTGTGCGGGTGTTAAATGTTCTTGGAATGGACTGAGCCTTGCCAAGTGGCCCTGGTATAGCACCGGTAGACCACCTATAAAGTTTCGGGTCATTTGGAGCTCGTTTGATACTCCAACGGTTATCCGCATATCCGCAAAGGCCTCTTTTGAGTTTCAGCCCAACACCCCTCCAAAACAGCCCAATAACCCATCTAAGTCACTTCCATGATCTCCATCGTCGGATCACGATCGTGTGGGCGAAAACCACACCTCATTTGGAGCTTCCTAGCTCCTTCTACCTATAAAAACACCCCCTCCCCCGAAATCCCGGATCATTTCCTACCCTAACCCTAGCCCCGCTCCTCTCCGCGCGCCGGACACCGTTCGCCGGCGCCGGACAACGTCCGCCCCGCCACCCGAGCCAACCAGGGGCTGCCACGTGGGCAGCCCGCGCCCACATCGCCGCTACCTCCCACGCAAGCCCGCCGGGCCCAGGCGGGGCCCTCCCGGCCCACGCGCCC
>NC_057801.1:12909989-12912557 GCF_018294505.1 Triticum aestivum | reverse complement strand
CCGCGCAGGCCGCTGTCCCGCGGCCGCCTCGCCGCCGACGCGCTGGCCTCTCCTCCGGCCGCCCCCGGCCTCTCCTCTCCGCCCTCTCCGGCGAGCCTCCGGCCGCCTCGACGTCCGGGCCGGATCCGGATCCAGATCCACCCCTCGGTTGACTTTTCTTCTCCCCTGAAATTTTGTCTAAGTCCTTAATCTGTCATTAATTTTGTTGCATGTTCATTGCACCACAACTTTGCACCCGTGGCTCCGTTTTGGGCGTGTAGCATACCGAATTGTTCGAATCGACGAGTACATCATTTCATCTCATTGCACCTTTTTCATTTGAGATCATCTTGATGCCTGAAATGCTGTTGGAAGATTGCTTCATAATGTTAGTTTCAGATTCTTATCAGAACATGCACTTTTGTCATTTTTGCCATGATTGATGTGTGCATCCTATGTACTTGATCCCTACATGTGTTTTGAACTATGCCATGTCTTATTTACATAGGTTCTTACCATGTATTTTTGTGATCAATGTGGTGACTAGCACAAGCATGCAAACTAGGCTTCGTGATATTGCTGATTTTAGTCCCTGTTCTGATGTTATTGTGATGCCATGTAAACATGTTGCTACAGAGAGATCCATGCATGTTTTGAGATACTTCAGTACGGGTTTTTTGAACATGTTGTTATGCTCTATCCATCCATGGCCCTGGTTGCAATTATGGAGTAGTCTAGCATGTCATTTTCGTGCTCTACTTTTGCTTTAAAATGTTTCCTGGCAAATTGTTTACATGTTATTCAATTTTGCCGAGGTTGTTGTAGTTGATCCGGGTATGCTATGATGTTGTTCTTGCACTGTATAGCTTCCATGACATGTCTTCTTGATGGATGTATGCTTAGTTTATCATGAAGTGCTCTGTAGTGAGTGCATCGAGCTCACGAAGGTGCCTTCGTAATTATGCCAATGCCATGCTTTGTTTGCTGAATCTGTTAACGAAACTTGCTATTTTTACATGGGTGCCATCATATTTTCTGATCCTTTTTGGATTATGGTCAGTAAGGGACTTTTGATCTATGCTTTGAGTAGATTCATGCCATGCCTTGTTTTGCTATTATAAGTTCCTGTAGCATGTTGATAACTTGCTCTGAACATTGCTTCGTGATGCTGTTTATGCCATGTCCAACCTGATATTTTTTGCACTTTCGCCATGCTTGTTTGAACCTGTTATGATGTGATTTAGCCGTAGCTCAGTGTTCCTCTTTTGTTAAGCATCTCATGTAGATCACTGCCATATGTTTTGTTTTTATGTTGGGGTGCTGTAGCATATTTTCTTGTTGCATGCTAAGGAGCATCGTGTTGTTAATCGCAGCTTTGTGCCATTCTTGTCTTGCTTGCCATTTGCAAACCGTGCATCCATTCCCGGTGATCCTTATATCGATTTCAACCGAAATCATCTCATCTTTCCAGCGGCATACTTGGTTTGCCAAGTTGATGCCTTGTTCATCATCTTTCCTTCCGAAGCACGCATACGCATTGCATATCACATCTCGCATATCTTGACATGTATTGCATCATGTTGCTTGTGCATTGCACCGTGATTTATTGTGGTTCCTTTGCTTGTGTTCTTGCTTTGGGTAGAGCCGGGAGACGAGTATGTGCACGAGGAACCTGTTGAGTACGCTAACGAGGATCAAGCCTTCGACAACTCTGAGAACCTTGCAGGCAAGATGACCATACCTTCGATATCACTTCTATCTTTGCTTGCTAGTACTCGCTCTATCGCTATGTTAGCTCTACCTGCCACTGTTTATCATGCCTCCCTATTGCCATGTCAAACCTCTAACCATCCTGTCATAGCAACCGTTGTTTGGCTATGTCACCGCTTTTGCTCAGCCCCTCTTATAGCGTTGCTAGTTGCAGGTGAAGATGAAGTTTGTTCCTGGTCGGAACATGGATATTTTGGGATATCACAATATCTCATGTTTAATTAATGGACCTTATATACTTGGTAAAGGGTGGAAGGCTCGGCCTTATGCCTGGTGACTTGTTCCACTCTTGCCGCCCTAGTTTTCGTCATACCGGTGTTATGTTCCTTGATTTTGCGTTCCTTACATGGTTGGGTGATTTATGGGACCCCCTTGACAGTTCGCTTTGAATAAAACTCCTCCAGCAAGGCCCAAACTTGGTTTTACCATTTGCCACCTAAGCCCTTTTCCCTTGGGTTTTCGCGAGCCCAAGGGTTATCTTTATTTTAACCCCCCCCCCCCGGACCAGTGCTCCTTCGAGTGTTGGCCCGAACTGAGCTGCCTGCGGGGCCACTTCAGGGAAACTTGAAGTCTGGTTTTACTCGTAGCTAATCTCATCCAGTGTTGCCCTGAGAACGAGATATGTGCGGCTCCTATCAGGATTTGTCGGTGCATCGGGCGGCTTTGCTGGTCTTGTTTTACCATTTTCGAAATGTCTTGCGAACCGGGATTCCGAGGCTGATCGGGTCTTCCCGGGAGAAGGTATATCCTTCGTTGACCGTGAGAGCTTGTGATGGGCTGAGTTGGGACACCCTTGCAGGGTATATTACCTTTCGAAAG
>NC_057801.1:12908289-12909337 GCF_018294505.1 Triticum aestivum | reverse complement strand
CGTGCCCGTGGTTATGAGGCAGATGGGAATTTGTTAATGTCCGGTTGTAGATAACTTGACACTTGACTTCATTAAAATGCATCAACCGCGTGTGTAGCCGTGATGGTCTCTTCTCGGCGGAGTCCGGGAAGTGAACACGGTTTGAGTTATGCTTGAAGTAAGTAGCTTCAGATCAATTCTTGATCACTTCTAGCTTCTCGACCGACGCGTTGCTTCTCTTCTTGCTCTCACTTGCATATGTTAGCCACCATATATGCTTAGTGCTTGCTGCAGCTCCACCATATTACCCCTTTTCCTGCCTATGAGCTTAAATAGTCTTGATCTCGCGGGTGTGAGATTGCTGAGTCCTCGTGACTCACAGATTCTACCAAAACAGATGCAGGTGCCGAGGATACCAGCGCAGATGGCACAACTGAGCTGAAGTGGGAGTTTGATGAGGCCCTTGGTCGTTACTATGTATCGTTTCCAGATGATCAGTAGAGGAGCCCAGTCGGGACGATCGGGGATCTAGCATTTGGGGTTGTCTTCTTTTCATTTGAATTTGACCGTAGCCGGTCTATGAGTGTATTGAATGATGTATGATCTTAATTTATGTATTGTGTGAAGTTGCGATTGTAAGCCAACTCTCTTTAACCCATTCTTGTTCATTACATGGGATTGTGTGAAGATGACCCTTCTTGCGACAAAACCACCATGCGGTTATGCCTCTAAGTCGTGCTTCGACATGTGGGAGATATAGCCGCATCGTGGGTGTTACACCGTCGTTCTCCTTCCCGGCTTTGTCGGCGACACCCCACCGTGCTTGGATCTCCGCCAACCTCTCTGCAGCAGCGCGTGCGTCCTTTTCTTTCTTGCGGCGGCGGGCCTCTCTTTTCTTGAGTGCTTTCTGACTTTTCCGCTCCCTCTGTGCGGCTTTGGCCGCCTCTTGCTCTACCGCCCATTCAGCCTTCGCATCTTCAAATTCCTCCCACATAGTTGTGAGGTCGCGAGCGGCGATGAACTCGGCACGGCGGGATGCCATCGCTTCCCTACCATTTTGTGTGCGATC
>NC_057801.1:12907669-12908117 GCF_018294505.1 Triticum aestivum | reverse complement strand
GGTGGCATGAATGACGCTTGGTGAGAGCTCTGGGGTGGAGTTGCCGAACAACGGTATAGTGCATTGGTTTGTCAAGAGCTCAAGGACAGAATACGAAGGAATTTTGGATTCCCCTTCAATCCCGGTCATTTATTACCGAGTAAAATGCATTGGCGGTCATCGAACTTGTCTTGATAGCTCACTTTGATCATTGTATACGAGATATGGTGATTATATGGTCACTGGCTCAGCGTATAGCTTCATATTTGTCTGGTTGACCAGTCAAACAGTCCGCATGCGCCTCATCAGCTCGTGTTCTTTATCTATCTACGCGGGCTTACCTGTCAATGGAGAAAGAATTACTGTAAAACCAAAATTATCCGTATGTGGGGAATCAAACCACGGACTCGTCGCTGCAATGCACCCTCGTCAGCCAAATGAAAACGAAATACTTTGTGTCAGACACTCA
>NC_057801.1:12904676-12906319 GCF_018294505.1 Triticum aestivum | reverse complement strand
CCCCCCGCGGCCGCCCTCCGCTGCCACGACCACGAAGCTGGCGCGCGTGTGCGGGCGCAGCCGGCAGCAAGGAAGAGTATTACACGGTAGGTCGCCGCCGCTCTGGTCCCAGGAAGGCCACCGCTACTCCACTCAGTCGACGCCAATCTTGGTGGGGTAAACATCGGCGGCCGATTAGCCGCTTGACGGCAACGTGGAGGCGGAAATCTTCAGAACCTTGTTCTCCGGAGGAGGAGGTTATCGAGATGGATGAGGAGGAGGCAAAGGCAATGGCCGGCTTTCTTGGGTTCATGGCCGGACATGGTGGTCGTGCGCCGGTGATCATTTAGATTAGGTTTACAGTAGGTTTTAGTACGGTTTGTGCGAAATATGTAATGAATTCCGTCTAGTTTGTAGGAAAAGTTTTCGAAATGTAATGAATTTCATCCGGTTAATTTGAAATTTGCTTTGTTTGCACGAATTTCATCCGGATAGTTCATATAGTTGTCGAAAGGTATGCGGGCAGCATAGGATTGCATCCATCAGTGTCCTCGGACAGATGCCGGTGTAAATTTGTGGGCCAGCGCTGGAGATGCCCTAACTATCATGCTATAATTGCTAACAGTCCTCCATTATTTGGCAGGGAACAATTATCCCTCGATCAAAATCAGATCTGTGGTGTTTCGCACTCCTCCCGCGTAAGGGTGGAAACTCTTGCTTACATAAAAATGGAGCAAGTGGACGGCACTGTAGCACGTCATATCACTCGAACTAGCCCATCTAACGAGTGGGAAAGTCATTTTGTTCTGGATTTCTATCGATGGATCGCATGAAAATGGTACGCTTTGCAAGTTCTAAAGGAAAAGGCGGCACACTTACGACTCTACGCGTCGCACCCCTGACAGTCCGGCTCGCACGCTGCTCACCAGAGGGGACACACGTTGTCTTGCAATTTCACTGACATGTGGGACTGTATTTGAATAAACCGTCGATAGCCGAAATCTAATCGCTCGGCGGGCGTCGCCTGAGATGAGAGAAACGGGGGAGGGAGAAGAGATCGTCCGCACGCCATGCACGGACTCCAAGAAATATATGGTGATAATGTGAGGTGGGCCATGCTGGAGTCCGGACTGCTTCTGGAGCCCGCTCTGACCGCTCTGGCCCCTCAAGACGCCAGCTGCCCACCACATGCATAGCAAGTAGTCCCCGCTTATGTGGAGGAGAGAGAGGCATTGACAAAGTCAAGGAGTAACAGTGGAGACAATGGCTTTCATCAAAAATAAACAATGAATACTCATTGCTCGTGCTCTATATCGGAAACAATACTTTCATTCGTTGACATGTGGGACGTCGACCATCCTGGTCCACCTGCCATGCACAAAATTATCCTGGTCTACCCCGGTCGACTCGCAGGCCCAACCTTTCCCACTGTAAGTTGTTCGGACGAAGGAACCATCATGACCTCGTTGAATTCCGCTTCTTCAAAAAACTTAATGTACCCGCAATACTGCTACCACACGCGAAGACTGGATGGCACTGTACCACATCATATCACTGAAACCCACTAGGCCAAACTAGTCCACCTAGTTCATCTATTTTGGAACGGAGGGAGTACGTCTGTGCACTGCTATGATTTTGTGTCGTACGTCTCTGTACTTTTGATA
>NC_057801.1:12896911-12904666 GCF_018294505.1 Triticum aestivum | reverse complement strand
GGTGGCATGAATGACGCTTGGTGAGAGCTCTGGGGTGGAGTTGCCGAACAACGGTATAGTGCATTGGTTTGTCAAGAGCTCAAGGACAGAATACGAAGGAATTTTGGATTCCCCTTCAATCCCGGTCATTTATTACCGAGTAAAATGCATTGGCGGTCATCGAACTTGTCTTGATAGCTCACTTTGATCATTGTATACGAGATATGGTGATTATATGGTCACTGGCTCAGCGTATAGCTTCATATTTGTCTGGTTGACCAGTCAAACAGTCCGCATGCGCCTCATCAGCTCGTGTTCTTTATCTATCTACGCGGGCTTACCTGTCAATGGAGAAAGAATTACTGTAAAACCAAAATTATCCGTATGTGGGGAATCAAACCACGGACTCGTCGCTGCAATGCACCCTCGTCAGCCAAATGAAAACGAAATACTTTGTGTCAGACACTCACGCTCACGCTGTCAAAGCATGCTAATGCATGCATGTCGCCCTCTAAATCAAAGTCCTGCTCATGGCGCAACGCAAACGGCGAGCCCATCACCTGCGCGCCCCGGCGGTGCCTGACATTACTGTTTAGACGTTTGATGGAGGCCTACGCGAACGCCGAGCATGTATTCACCTGACTCAACACCAACGGTCATACTCAGAGTGCCTTGCTGATGTATATCGTCCATCACAACGACAATCTATAAAACAGCCTAGCTAGAGAGGGTACTATGGTAGTATGGTATGGAGTATGTACTATCGTGAGCGACCGATCTTAGTGCCACTGCACACCGAAACCCCTTCCATCGCTAGCGTGCGCTTCCTGCCTGAAACGGTCACCGTCTCTCCAGAACGTCAATGCCGCATTCACCGGACTTAACTGCAGGTGAAATTGGTATGCCACTGACATGCAGGCCACATGCCCGTTGGGCCCACATGTCAGTAACCCAACGCATCTGCAGTTAAGTCACTGAAGCAGCGTCCGCATTCACGCCCGACGAACCTACTCCGGCGCCAGTTGTCCATCCGTCTGCCGCGGCTCATTGCCATTCGCCCGCTATATTAACTTGAGCCCCAGCTCCCAGCCATAGCCAAAGACCCACACTTATTCTCCTCCGGCCCCTTCCTCCTGTCCGCACCACTCCAACCATGGCCTCCTGGTGCTTCGAAGCTCTCTTGGACGTACTGTCGCAGGAGCAGACGGGGGACATCAGCGGCTCCGCTCCGGGCGCGCTCGAAAGCTCTCTTCGACATACTATCGCAGGAGCAAATGAAGGAGATCGTTGGCACCCCCACCCCCACCCCCCCACCCCCCGCGGCCGCCCTCCGCTGCCACGACCACGAAGCTGGCGCGCGTGTGCGGGCGCAGCCGGCAGCAAGGAAGAGTATTACACGGTAGGTCGCCGCCGCTCTGGTCCCAGGAAGGCCACCGCTACTCCACTCAGTCGACGCCAATCTTGGTGGGGTAAACATCGGCGGCCGATTAGCCGCTTGACGGCAACGTGGAGGCGGAAATCTTCAGAACCTTGTTCTCCGGAGGAGGAGGTTATCGAGATGGATGAGGAGGAGGCAAAGGCAATGGCCGGCTTTCTTGGGTTCATGGCCGGACATGGTGGTCGTGCGCCGGTGATCATTTAGATTAGGTTTACAGTAGGTTTTAGTACGGTTTGTGCGAAATATGTAATGAATTCCGTCTAGTTTGTAGGAAAAGTTTTCGAAATGTAATGAATTTCATCCGGTTAATTTGAAATTTGCTTTGTTTGCACGAATTTCATCCGGATAGTTCATATAGTTGTCGAAAGGTATGCGGGCAGCATAGGATTGCATCCATCAGTGTCCTCGGACAGATGCCGGTGTAAATTTGTGGGCCAGCGCTGGAGATGCCCTAACTATCATGCTATAATTGCTAACAGTCCTCCATTATTTGGCGGGGAACAATTATCCCTCGATCAAAATCAGATCTGTGGTGTTTCGCACTCCTCCCGCGTAAGGGTGGAAACTCTTGCTTACATAAAAATGGAGCAAGTGGACGGCACTGTAGCACGTCATATCACTCGAACTAGCCCATCTAACGAGCGGGAAAGTCATTTTGTTCTGGATTTCTATCGATGGATCGCATGAAAATGGTACGCTTTGCAAGTTCTAAAGGAAAAGGCGGCACACTTACGACTCTACGCGTCGCACCCCTGACAGTCCGGCTCGCACGCTGCTCACCAGAGGGGACACACGTTGTCTTGCAATTTCACTGACATGTGGGACTGTATTTGAATAAACCGTCGATAGCCGAAATCTAATCGCTCGGCGGGCGTCGCCTGAGATGAGAGAAACGGGGGAGGGAGAAGAGATCGTCCGCACGCCATGCACGGACTCCAAGAAATATATGGTGATAATGTGAGGTGGGCCATGCTGGAGTCCGGACTGCTTCTGGAGCCCGCTCTGACCGCTCTGGCCCCTCAAGACGCCAGCTGCCCACCACATGCATAGCAAGTAGTCCCCGCTTATGTGGAGGAGAGAGAGGCATTGACAAAGTCAAGGAGTAACAGTGGAGACAATGGCTTTCATCAAAAATAAACAATGAATACTCATTGCTCGTGCTCTATATCGGAAACAATACTTTCATTCGTTGACATGTGGGACGTCGACCATCCTGGTCCACCTGCCATGCACAAAATTATCCTGGTCTACCCCGGTCGACTCGCAGGCCCAACCTTTCCCACTGTAAGTTGTTCGGACGAAGGAACCATCATGACCTCGTTGAATTCCGCTTCTTCAAAAAACTTAATGTACCCGCAATACTGCTACCACACGCGAAGACTGGATGGCACTGTACCACATCATATCACTGAAACCCACTAGGCCAAACTAGTCCACCTAGTTCATCTATTTTGGAACGGAGGGAGTACGTCTGTGCACTGCTATGATTTTGTGTCGTACGTCTCTGTACTTTTGATACGATTTTCCAACCCTATGAACCAAATGAGGCCTGAATGTATCTGTGTCGACTATTGTCTGATCGGTCGCTAAGCCTACAATTTTAGGAGCTAGGGCTATTGGTCGATCGACGACGGATAAGTATAAGCGTACCACGAGCTCATCAGCCCCAATGTTTCTCTTCGGTGAGTGTTTTGCAAGTACTATAGCTCGCACAGTAGCTAGCCTACTAACACCAAGAATCATCAAACAAGCCCTGCTGATATGATAAACAGTTCAAACTTACATCTAAGCATGCCATATATTACATCAAAAGCCGGTGAGGATACATCTGTTTCCATAACTCGGAGAGGGTTCGCATTATTCACTGTCAAACAAAAGTAGCAAGTACCGCCCACACAAGACAGTGCACTAGCCCTAAGATGGTTTGATAACACGCATCGTTCTGGTAATTAAACACAGGGCAATGCAAAGTACCCTGAAGGATTAGCACGACTGTCATCGATCTCTCAGGCAATGACCACAGCACGGACAGCGGCATGGGAATCGATCTCTGGGGTGATGTCCACAGGACTGACCGCGACATCGGAATCGATCTCTGGGGCGATGTCCACAGGATGGACAACGGCATCGGAATCGATCTCCAGGGCGATGCCAACAGGATGGGCCGCGACAGCGGAATCATCAAGGATGTCCATCGGCACCTACACAACCCTAACATATTAGCAAGCACATTGCAAATAATCAAAAACCACAACCATGGTAATAAGCCATTATTTTTTACCTTGTGCAGCTCACCGGGGGATCTCATCCCTCCGGGGGCCATCTCCTCGTCCTCGATGGGGGCCATCACCTTGCCAGGGGAATACTGCTTCTCAACGGCGACTATCTCCTCAAATTCGGCCTTGGGCCTCGCATAGGTGGCCATCAGAGTTCCTAGGGTAGGGACGGTGGGGCCCTTGCTATTCTTCCAACTTTCTTTGAGGAGTTCGTCCGCCAACGTCGTCAACTCTTTGGCCAGTGCTTGTTTCTTGGAGTTCTTTGTATCCATGGGTTGGCCCGCCAACATGGTCAACTCGTTGGTCGGTGCTCGCTTCCTGGAGATCGCTATCTCCAGTGGGTTGTCCGCCGGCAACTCTTTACCTAGTGCTCCAGGATCCATCACTGAACTGACAAACAAAAAGCAATCGAAAGCAAACCACAATCGCAATGAAAACGGGAAAAGAATAGGATGTGAGAATCGGTCGGTGCTTCGCAAAAAGAAGATTCTTCGAATGAAAATATAGCAGCATAACTGATTCGCCCACCTTTCCTTCGTTGATACAGAAGAAAAATGGCAGAAGTGAGTAGCCTAGAGTGAGTGTTTATTCAAGAAAGGGCTTGAACGAGCGTTCCAGTGAAATGATGGTTGCTTCGTCCAATCCAACTTGGAGGCCACCTTACCTCTGCTGGTAAAGGTGTGGGTTTTGTGATATGACGGGTCATGACGGCCACACCGGGGTGACAGGTGAGTCTCGACTATAGCACCTCGCTGTGATTTGCTGGATGGCACGCGGGCCCGGATGCTTTGAAATGTCCCGCATGTTGATAGAGCGGCTAGTCATATAGGAGTGCTCAATACTTGTGCACCGTGACCAGGAGAGGAAAACGAGAGAACTACGTAATTAATGCATGAGTTTAATTAGGGTAGTTTTGTAAAGTACGAGATACAATCCTCCAATCGCAAAATGCCTTGGTTCATGAGATTTGAGATTTGAGCCCTATAAACCGGAAGGGAGGGAGTACTGCATGCGGTGTAGTCTAGTCACTTGTTGAAATCTCTAGAATGGCAAATACTCCTTTCCGGTTTACAGGGCTATAATACTACTCCCTCTATCTAGGTGTGTAAGACTAGCCACAATGGTGAGTAACATACACTAGTAACATACACATATCCCTAGACTTTGTTACTGCCTTCATAGTGGGTAGTAACATAAGTGTGGTAACATGCAAAGCTTCATTTATTAGGTTATAGACTCATATTGCATTGGGGCATGTGATGTTACAGTAACTAGCTAAGTTACTATAACTACCTCTCTCCTCATTAACTCATTGCCACATAAGCAAATTTGCTGAGTTGGACTCGATGTTATTGCTGAAGTTACTCCCACTGTGGCTAGTCTAAGTCATCTTACGAAAACCAAATAGTCCCAAAACACTTAGGCGCGGTGCATTAACTTCTACCTTGTTTCTTCTTTCTTGACATATCAACCAATAAGAGATGAGAGGTGTGCATGATTTTAATGACTTGAAGTGGCTAGTTCATTGCATGCAATGCTATTAATTAGCAAGTAAACACTGGTGACCCCAGGAGGAAACAGTGCTAAGCGCGTGGACCTATGCAGAATGAGTATCAACCAATGGACGATGGAGTTTAATTGTTAAACAATTCAATGAGGGAAGCTTAGCTACAAATTCAACGACTTACTCACCTAGACGGAGGGTGTTGGAAATATGCCCTAGAGGCAATAATAAAATGGTTATTATTATATTTCCTTGTTCATGATAATTGTCTATTGTTCATGCTGTAATTGTATTAACTGGAAACCATAATACATGTGTGAATACATAGATCACAACATGTCCCTAGTGAACCTCTAGTTGACTAGCTTGTTGATTAATAGATGGTTATGGTTTCCTGACCATGGACATTGGATGTCATTGATAACGGGATCACATCATTAGGAGAATGATGTGATGGACAAGACCCAATCCTAAGCATAGCACAAGATCATGTAGTTCGTTTGCTAAAAGCTTTTCTAATGTCAAGTATCATTTCCTTAGACCATGAGATTGTGAAACTCCCGGATACCGTAGGAATGCTTTGGATGTACCAAACGTCACAACGTAACTGGGTGGCTATAAAGGTGCACTATGGGTATCTCCGAAAGTGTCTGTTGGGTTGGCACGAATCGAAGCTGGGATTTGTCACTCCGTGTGACGGAGAGGTATCTCTAGGCCCACTCGGTAATGCATCATCATAATGAGCTCAATGTGACAAAGTAGTTAGTCACGGGATCATGTATTATGGAATGAGTAAAGTGACTTGCCGTTAACGAGATTGAACGAGGTATTGGGATACCGGTGATCGAATCTCGGGCAAGTAACGTACCGATTGACAAAGGGAATTGTATACGGGATTGCTTGAATCCCCGACATCGTGGTTCATCCGATGAGATCATCGTGGAACATGTGGGAGCCAACATGGGTATCCAGATCCCGCTGTTGGTTATTGGCCGGAGAACATCTTGGTCATGTCTGCATGGTTCCCGAACCCGTAGGGTCTACACACTTAAGGTTCGGTGACGCTAGAGTTGTTATTGGGAAGAGTATGTGGTTACCGAAGGTTGTTCGGAGTCCCGGATGAGATCCCGGACATGATGAGGAACTCCGGAATGGCCCAGAGGTGAAGATCGATATATTGGACAAAGGGTATTGGAGTCCGTAATTATTCTGGGAGTACCGGGTGACGACCAGCGTGACCAAAAGGTGTTTCGGAGGCCCCGACAAGCGTTGGGGGGCCTTATGGGCCAAGGGGAGGGGGCACTCCAGACCACTAAGGGGTTGTGTGCCCCTCCCAACCCCTCTCACGGAGAGGTGGGGGCGCCTCCCTAGGGCAGCCGCCCCTCCCAGCTTGGGGGACAAGTTTCCTATGGGTGGGGCGCCCAAACCCATCTAGGGTTTCCCCTGTGGCCGCTACCCCTCTCCTAAGGAACCCTAGGGCACCTCCTCCACCGCTTCCCCATATATATAGTGAGGGAGAGACAGGGCAGCCGCACCCCTTCCCTGGCGCAGCCCTCTCCCTCCTCCAACACCTCCTCCTCCTCCGTAGTGCTTGGCGAAGCCCTGCCAAAGAACCACGAGCTCCATCGCCACCACGCCGTCATGTTGCTGGAGTTTTCCCTCAACTTCTCCTCTTCCCTTGCTGGACAAGAAGGAGGAGATGTCCCCGGGTTGTACGTGTGTTGAATGTGGAGGCGCCGTCCGTCCGGCGCTGAGATCGGAATCGACCGCGATCTGAATCGCTGCGTGTACGACTCCACCAACCGCGTTCTTGTAACGCTTCCGCATCACGATCTTCAAGGGTATGAAGATACACTCATCCTCTCCCTCTCTTGTTGCTAGAATCTCCATAGATTGATCTTGGTGATGCATAGAAAATTTTGAATTATTGCTACGTTCCACAACAATGGCATCATGAGCTAGGTCTATGCGTAGTTTCTGTGCACGAGTAGAACACAAGTTGTTGTGGGCGTCGATTTTGTCAATTTACTTGCCACTACTAGTCTTATCTTGATTTGGCGGCATCGTGGGAGAATCGGCCCGGACCGACCTTACACGTACGGTTACGTGAGACAGGTTCCACCGACTGACATGCACTAGTTGCATAAGGTGGCTAGCGGGTGTCTGTCTCTCCCACTTTAGTCGGATCAGATTCGATGAAAAGGGTCCTTATGAAGGGTAAATAGCAATTGGCATATCATGTTGTGGTTTTGGTGTAGGTAAGAAACGTTCTTGCTAGAAACCTATAGCAGCCACGTAAGAACTTGCAACAACAATTAGAGGACATCTAACTTGTTTTTGCAGCATATGTCGTGTGATGTGATATGGCCAAAGGGTGTGATGAATGAAATATATATGATGTATGAGATTGATCATGTTCTTGTAATAGGAATCATGACTTGCATGTCGATGAGTATGACAACCGGCAGGAGCCATAGGAGTTGTCTTAATTTATTGTATGACCTGCGTGTCATTGAATAACGCCATGTAATTACTTTAGTTTATTGCTAAACCATTAG
>NC_057801.1:12895737-12896507 GCF_018294505.1 Triticum aestivum | reverse complement strand
CATAGTAGTAGAAGTAATAGTTGGTGAGACAACTTCATAAACACACGATGATGGAGATCATGGTGTCATGCCGGTGACGATGATGATCGTGGCGCCCCGAAGATGGAGATCAAAAGGAGCAAAATGGTATTGGCCATATCATGTCACTATTTGATTGCATGAGATGTTTATCATGTTTTTGCATCTTATTTGCTTAGAACGACAGTAGCATAAATAAGATGATCCCTCATAAAATTTCAAGAAAGTGTTCCCCCTAACTGTGCACCGTTGCGAAGGTTCGTTGTTTCGAAGCACCATGTGATGATCGGGTGTGATAGATTCTAACGTTCGCATACAACGGGTGTAAGCCAGATTTACACATGCAAAACACTTAGGTTGACTTGACGAGCCTAGCATGTACAGACTGTTGGGGAACGTAGTAATTTCAAAAAAAATCCTACGCACACGCAAGATCATGGTGATGGCATAGCAATGAGAGGGGAGAGTGTTGTCCATGAACCCTCATAGACCGAAAGCGGAAGCGTTATGACAACGCGGTTGATGTAGTCGTACGTCTTCACGATTCGACCGATCCAAGCACCGAACGTACGGCACCTCCGTGTTCAGCACACGTTCAGCTCGATGACGTTCCCCGGGCTCCAATCTAGCAAAGCATCGGGGATGAGTTCCGTCAGCACGACGGCATGGTGACGATGATGATGTTCTACCGGCGCAGGGCTTCGCCTAAACCCCACGACGATATGACCGAGGTGGAATATGGTGGGGGGGGG
>NC_057801.1:12893329-12894208 GCF_018294505.1 Triticum aestivum | reverse complement strand
TTGTGACATTTGGTAGCACACAAAGTGTTCCTCCGGTAAACGGGAGTTGCACAATCTCATAGTTGCAGGAACTTTGTATAAGTCATGAAGAAAGCAATAGCAACATACTAAACGATCAAGTGCTAAGCTAACGGAATGGGTCAAGTCAATCACATCATTCTCCTAATGATGTGATCCCATTAATCAAATGACAACACATGCCTATGGTTAGGAAACATAACCATCTTTGATCAATGAGCTAGTTCAAGTAGAGGCATACTAGTGACACTATGTTTGTCTATGTATTCACACATGTATCATGTTTCCGGTTAATACAATTCTAGCATGAATAATAAACATTTATCATGATATGAGGAAATAAATAATAACTTTATTATTGCCTCTAGGGCATATTTCCTTCAGTCTCCCACTTGCACTAGAGTCAATAATCTAGATTACATAGTAATGATTCTAACACCCATGGAGTCTTGGTGCTGATCATGTTTTGCTCGTGAGAGAGGCTTAGTCAGCGGGTCTGCAACATTCAGATCCGTATGTATCTTGCAAATCTCTATGTCTCCCACTTGGACTTGGTCCCGAATGGAATTTAAGTGTCTCTTGATGTGCTTGGTCCTCTTGTGAAATCTGGATTCCTTTGCCAAGGCAATTGCACCAGTATTGTCACAGAAGATCTTCATTGGTCCCGATGCACTAGGTACAACACCTAGATCGGAAATGAACTCCTTCATCCAGACTCCTTCATTTGCTTCTTCCGAAGCAGCTATGTACTCCGCTTCACATGTAGATCCCGCCACGACGCTTTGTTTAGAACTGCACCAACTTACAACTCCACCATTTAATAAAAATATGTATCCGGTTTGCGATTTAGAATCGTCCGGA